>NW_021163703.1:5000-27095 GCF_004324835.1 Dendronephthya gigantea | reverse complement strand
CTAATTATAATTCTTCTTTAGTTCCAGTTTTTAAGGGCTATAGTTGGGAACAATTTTAATAGAAAGATTGGTTTTACAAGTTACAACAGAAGCAAAATTCACAGCAAACATATCCTGAAGTCCTTCCACCTTTAATTAGAACTGAGTCAAGTAGACTACAGACATGCAAGTGTGCATCATTTAGAAACTATGACTCTGAGTAGGCGGAACTTATAAGCTCTGAAAGGTACTCCACTTAAAAGAGAAAGTAAATTTTACAATCCTAAACTGAACTATCCAAATTGTATTAGTAGATAAATGTTGCTTCAGAGTTACCCAGACATATAGTACCCTCAAGCTTTAATTTTTAGTGTATCAAAAATAAACAAGTAATTTAAGACAATAAAAAAATCAATGCACTAATTGTTGTGTTTGAATACATCTATATTTGAATATCTGATATATGAATTTAATGGCTTGCTCCTTATGAAGTAAAATACTACCATAAGACTTTAGACTTAATCCCATTAACATGCTGAGGTAGCAAGCAAGGGAGGGTGTAATATAATGTTTTAAGCATTGCACATTGAAATATATATAAGTAACAGAATTACCCAAGTTTCTTCTTTGTCTTACAAGTTCAAGTCCATGTTTTACAAGTCCATGTTTTACAAGTCCATGCTTTACAAGTACATGCTTTACAAGTCCATGTTTTACAAGTGCATGTTTTACAAGTGCATGTTTTACAAGTGCATTTTACAAGTGCATGTTTTACAAGTCCATGTTTTACAAGTCCATGTTTTACAAGTCCATGTTTTACAAGTCCATGTTTTACAAGTCCATGTTTTACAAGTCCATGCTTTACAAGTCCATGTTTTACAAGTCCATGTTTTACAAGTCCATGTTTTACAAGTCCATGTTTTACAAGTCCATGTTTTACAAGTCCATGTTTTACAAGTCCATGTTTTACAAGTCCATGTTTTACAAGTCCATGTTTTACAAGTCCATGTTTTACAAGTCCATGTTTTACAAGTCCATGTTTTACAAGTCCATGTTTTACAAGTCCATGTTTTACAAGTCCATGTTTTACAAGTCCATGTTTTACAAGTCCATGTTTTACAAGTCCATGTTTTACAAGTCCATGTTTTACAAGTCCATGTTTTACAAGTCCATGTTTTAAGTCCAGTCCAGTCCAGTCCATTGTTTACAAGTCCAGTCCAGTCCATGTTTTACAACATGCCGTTTATTTCGTATTTGTTACGCGATAAGAATGAGCCGTATTTGTATACTTTTCAGCTTTGTATGCCGTTTATTTGTTAAATTTTCAGCTTTTCATGCAAACGCATAAACCTGTGAAAGGCTATTACACCTTTGCTTTAACTTCAAAAAGTGTTTTTGAAAGTGTAATTTGAATTTGAGATTAATGTTGAAATGAGTCTAACGAGTCAATGAGTTATGAGTCAATGAGTTATGAGTCAAAAAATTTTGCTGCATTTTCCTAACCACAGTTTTGTAACTGCGGATAAAGATTTTGCCTGATTTGCATAAAATTTACCTTCGAATTTCTCGGCTACATTTTACATTATGGCCAACATAACTCTTAAAGAAGGTTAGATACATCTATTCGTTTGATAAGTACTATACAACATTCGCGTCGATGTTGTATCAGAGATAAAAACACTCGCCTTCGGCTCGGGTTTGTATCTACTGATAAAAAAAAATGGGATGCATGGGATAAGCAGGTCTTCACTAACGTTCAATTTATTAACTGATATACAAGTTCGGACGGGTTTTAAACACAGCTATCACGTCAGGATTCAAGATCAAAGTTGTAAATATTCATATAAACCAATTTCAAATGTTCACAAAAAGTTCATGTAAGCTGTCAAAAAATATCGGAATCAGTCGCAAATGTTCAAAAGCGACTTACTGCGGTGACTGCAATGTCCTACCTTGCATGTACATATGAACCCTTGAAGTACTATTGTATATTAATACTGGATAGTTATTGAAGAATACTTCTAACCAGACAAATGCAAATGAAAGTTCATACAGACAATGAAAAGTTCACAAATCTGTAATATAAATCTTAAGGGTGGTTTGAAACACCGCGTACCAGTAACGTACTAACCAACTGAAAGTATGAAAATAACAACGTAAATTCGTAAACCATAAGTTCGAAAAATCCAAAAACCACTTCCGTTGTCTTTTGTTCAATATTTTATTCCATTTAACGAAAAAAAAAGTTTCAGCTGACTCATAACTCATTGACTCACAACTCATAGACTCATTTGACTCACAAAACAGGCGCCGGTTCTCTTTGAATTTTGGTATCAAAAATACACACTATATTTATAAAGTATAAAACTTTTAGCCGCTGGCGTCGACTGCAATTACAGAATAAATAACATTTGTTTTTTCTTTGTCTGTGAAGATTTTGTACTGTTTTAATCGTTTGAAACTTCGATTTTAAACCGTTACTTAATTGCTGGCATGGTATAATGCAGCAAAATTGAACGGGCAATGTTTACACTAGCTTTATGATTATTTTTGTATTGAATGATGGAAACATTAGCTATAATATACTCGGTAAAATATAATAGGACTGATTTGAGTTTTGTGTCATTTCATAATATAAGTTTAGGTCAGGTTAACTCAGGAAATTGTGTACTTGGTTTGAAATAGCGAGGGGTTGCTGCATGCATGTATTTCTAGTATTGTTAGTTAGTACCAAGTCCAAGAGGGATTGAGAGTTTCCCTGGCGTCTAGTCGGTTCCTGAACAACTTGATTTAGTTCATGCGACACCGCAGAAATTGGTGTTTAAGACGTTTCAACCCGAAAATCTAATCGCTGGTTCACAATTGTGCATTTCTGTATCGCCCTATCAAAGAGAAACCTTTTGAATATCTTAAAAAAGTTCAACTTTTCTTCTGAATACGCATTCTGCAATCTTTTGACAGCTCATCATACACATCTGACCGCTGTGAAATGGCCATTTTGAGGCTTAAAGTATACACAAGGTTATTAATTCAGACGATTCGTTTTTACCGTGAGCAAGCTTCAAATCTTTTGTGCAAGACATATTTCTTGAATATTTATAAATCTTTTTCCTCACCAAGTTTGAAGTCTAAGTATCGAGAATTGCGGCTAAGCCTATACCAATTTCCGCGGTGTCAGTTCATGCTCATCTAAAATATCAAGTAGTTTTCCAGACGTAGCGACGCCACCATTTATTTCATTGTTTACCCAGTTAATATTTGGGGCATTGAAATCTCCGGCAAGTACTACATTATTACTGTTAATTGAATTTCCCATCTTAAGCAAGGAAGCCTCCAGTTCATGCAGACTGTTTTCGTCAGATACATGTGAGCGATAGTATGAGCCTAACAAAATGGACTTGGCCTTCCTACCTTTAAGTTGGCATTGCGTCCAAATTATTTCGCACTCTGCGTCCAGGTCATTACGTTCTGTAGCAATTATATCCTTCCTGATCGCTTGAAACACCCCGCCGTGGTTATCAGTTCTCCGATCTTTTCTAAACACGTTGTAGTTTTCGGAGAAGACTTCGCTATTTAAGATTTCGGGATGCAACCATGATTCATTTCCAAATATTACGTCTGGTTTGTGTTCTTCAACAATAGCAGCAAAATCTGGTATTTTATTTTTGATGCTTTGGCAGTTGATCAATAGACATTTTAGTTCAGTTCGGCGTTTCCTCGACTTCCAGTTTTGACGAGCTTGTGGCAACGGTGACGAGCTTGAATTTTGCTCGCCATCATTGTTGTCTAATTCTTGCAGCGAATCGAAAGAATTTGGTGTGAGTATCGTGTCCAAAGGGTCTTCAAAGAGCGAGTCGGAGAAGTTAGGCAGTGCACAGCGTGGACATAACCAAATGCAGGATGTATTTGCAAGGACGTTGTACAAATCCTTCGACACTTCGCAGCACTTTGCATGATACCAACTGTCGCATTCGTCACACTGAACACCCCGTTGGTTTGATTTCACCGGTTTAGAGCATAAATCACACTTGTCGCCAGGGTTTAATTCGATGTCACCACCAAGTAGCAGAAGTAAACAGTTGATCGTCAGATTTTTGTTGAATTGACTTCGGTTTGATGTTGTGCTCGGCCAGCGAGCACAGCGTAATAATTTCGCCCAGCTTGGATACGAGCGAAAGTGTTCCTCTTGGATAAACGACACGGATTTGGGTTTAGAACTTTGAGGACATTTGCATTGTCAGTTTTAGAGAAATATGCGACTTTTTGCTTGACGATAATCGCCAAAGAAAGACTATAAGCGGAGCACATAATGACATGACCGCCATGATGGTCGGATGGATCTTGATCCATTACAGGCAGTGCTTCCACTTCTCAAAAGTGAAATTTCTCGTTTTTGTCCTTTTTTTTCGAGGAATTTCTTTCCTTAAATCCTAAATTTCCTTCCATTTTTCCTTCTAATTCTTTTAAAATATTATATTAAATATAGTAAATTTGTATTAAATGTATTGTACTTTCGATGTAGGTGGAGGTGTACTGCCGCCTGCAGTATTCAAATAATGAATGTCCAATTTAATATAGGAATAAAATAACTTTAATATATAGAAAATAACTATTACAAATAAAAGTATACATGATGTAAGTGACATAACTCATGGATGGTCAATAAGATCCAAGTTTTCAACATTAATGTTCCTTGCAGGTGCAACCAGAGTACAGGTTACCGTATACTAGTGAGTCTAGTATACCGTTACAATATTACCGCTGAAAAATAATTTGAATACAACAATAATTTACAAAAATGCGTTCTTATGTACGTATCCTTTTTTGGTCTGTGTTTTTCAAACGACACATTACTTGAACGATTCTTTTATGAACTTTTTCCTTAAGTCTTTCGCCTCCTCATCTGTCGCGCTTGCTTTCATATTGTTTGCTAGTTTTAGCATGTTCTCGCTTGGTTTAAGTGCTGCGGCTGAAAACTTTCCTTTTTTCATTGCCATATTGAACTGTAGAAGAGAAACTAACGATGATGACTTCAACGATGCTCTTCGGTCAGTTTTGATCAACTTGAGCGAGCTGAAGATCCGTTCCACGGCAGCATTTGACGAAGGAAACGTGGCTAGAATCTGAACAAATTTGATGAGATTTGGGAATTTCGCTTGTCCTGTAGGATTCTTCAGATCTCGGACTGTCCTCCAGTATTCTTCCCATTTGAGGTCACAATTAACTTTATCATGCATTGCGTGTTCACGCCATTCACGATCTAGTTTATCGATGTTAAGAATCTCTCTTAAATAGGGCAACTTTTGACATATACCCTCAAGAGAAGGTGGGATCGTAGAAGCAGCGTTTTCCGGCAAAGTACACTGTATATATCATGAATCTCAGCATCAAGGTCAAACCGTTTCTGGATCTGAAGAATCGATTCTATGAGGAAATTCCTACAATGGGTACGGAATGCTGATATATCTTCTTCTTTAGCTCCGGTTGCTATTTCTCGTAAGGTTGTTGATGCCGCTATTCCAAGATAGACATCTTTCAGGGATACATGAAATTCTGCACACGATGGTAGAATTTTCCGCGGGTTAGTAGCTTTAACATAATCTCTTTTCATAAAATCATTTGCTATTGATCTCAGGAGCATTTCAACCTGTGGCTTAAGACAATGGAGAACAGGTCTTTCACATTGAAAAAGAAGATTAAAATCATTAAACCGCTCTAGCTGAAAGCTGAGAAACTCTAGGTAGGCAATTGTGAACTTGTTTTGCAGTGACTTGTGTATGCGCTCGGTCGTATGTGTCGGGTCTTCATTCACAGCAAGGACAAAATATTGCTTCAATGCTTCATACTGTTCCAAAATTCGATTGATACAGGCTTGAAGGGAGAGCCAACGTGTTTGAGCAGGGGACAGCAGCTTGTGTGGTTCAACATCAAGGAAACTTTGGAATTCTTTGTAGACAGCTTGTCTCTTCGATGAGCGATGGAAATGTGCGTAAATGTCGCGACACAGATCTTCTAAATTTCTTGGCAGCGTTTTTGTGGCATATGAAGAAGCTAAATGAATCAAGTGGCATGAGCATTTTACTGTTTGAACATACTTTTGCTCCGACTTCAACAGCTGGGAAACCGAATTTCTTTCTCCAAACATCACGTTGGTCGTATCCGACGAGTAACCAATGATATTCTCCATCGGGATGTAAAGCTCATTGAAAGTGTTCTTTACAGAGGAGTAAATTCCTTCAGCAGTACCCGCTTCGACTTCGACCATGTCGACCAAGTAGTATTTGTTTCAAATGCATCCATATCAAAATAGGTCGCCAAAATAGCAAGCTGCTTAAGTCGGTCGCTTCATCGATGATAAAACTGAACTTTTCCGAAGGTAACGTCGACACTGCTTGTTGTAAATAGTCGAATCCCAGGACTTGGCGAATCACATTTGAGGCTTTTTGCTTTCCAAGGGTGATGCTTTTCATTACATGATCGCGGGGGAAAAGCGACTGAAGAAACTGTAGAAGGTTGTCGCTAAGAGATATTGGCAAATTGCGTTCAGCAAGGAAAGCGCATATCTTTATTTCTACCGATTTCGCACGATCATTACTATTGCTGGTGACCCTCTTCCACATATCATTCACATCGCTAGTAAAGCTTGTTGAGGCTTGGTTCTTCTCGTGACTTTTGCTTTTCAAATGGCGGTTTAATCCCGTTTTAGAGCAGTGAAGTTCTTTATCACAGGTCTTGCACCAAGGTTTTACCTTACCGTCATTACCAACTTTTTTGCCAAGCCACATTTTAAATGCACTGTGTTGTAGCCAACTATCAACAAAAATCTGCGGTTTTTTTATTCTTTTTGCAGCTGTTTTCGGACCAGGCACTTGTCCTGCACGTTTTCTTCCCGTTTGCATTTGAAAACTACTTGAAGCTTCATCTTCCGATGAATTTGACTCAGAACAATCAGAAGTTGACTCAATATGCGCCATAAAAGTTATTTTTTGTTTAATATACTGTTTTCTGTTTTCCTTTTCTCGACAATTCTTGGTTTCACTTTGTTATTTGATATTTACATGATTTTTAATTAGAAAGTCCACTAAAGAACTAATATGTCACAAATTGTCCCTATCTATCCTTGATGGTCATGCAAGTATTTGTGTTTAATATCTGCTATACCCCTATAAGTGTTTTATTGTGTTCAACTGTTATTAAAATATTAAAAATTACTGAAAAAGTTTGCATTGTCAAATTTCCTTCCATTTTCCTTCCAAATAGTTTAATTTCTTTCCAATTTCCTTCCAAATCTCATTTCCTTCTATTTTTCTTTCCAAATGCCAAAATATCCTTTTCGAAGGAAATTTCCTTCCGAGTGGAAGCTCTGATTACAGGGCTCTCACAACGAAATTGATGAATTCCTCAAAAATTTCTAAAAATTTCCCCAGATTTCCAAAGAATTCACAAATAACGTAGTATATATGGTATAACACAAGTATAGCTATTGCGTTATTTACACCTTTTCAATTATTTTCCAGAAAATACACTTTAAATTGTTTAAAAAAAATAATTCATACAAAATTTTACATTGGCAGTTATATTGCTACTACAGTGAAATAACGAAAAGTATCTTGGCGTCAAAATATTTAAAACATGTTTTACTATGTAATTGCATAACATAACATTACACCTTTTGTGCCAATTTGTAAAATACTCTCAAGTCACGAATAAAACAATGCTGCTCGCCACATGTGACCAATTAGACCAAAATAATCATATTTAACATAAAAACCAGGCAAAAACAACTGAAGCACGAGTTTCAGCAACATTTGAAAAATTCTCCAAAAATTTCCCCGAAAAGAGTGATTCCCCAGATCGCTCCCCAAAAATCCACCAATTTCCCCGTTTTGGGGAAATTTCCCCAAATGTGAGAGCCCTGTTCCAGTAGGACATCAAACAAGCACATGCTATTGCTGTGGTGATTATGCTGTGGTGATTATATTATTTTCTGCATGCAGTTAGAAGTAAAACTTTTTTCAACTGTATCCACCTTTATAATGGTAAAACGATTTGCATTATAGTACAAAGTGGCACAGTGCTGAAACTAATTGTTTATTACATGTAAAGATTTACCATAACACCAGTATGGTGGCCTGGAGCCGCCATAAGGAAATAAACGTTTATTTTTATTTTTTTTATCTAAAAAAAAAAAAAATCCAAGAGAATATTTATATTTTACTTTAGATAATGAAATACAAAATGAATGACAAGAAAAATAAATATAAAAAAAAAATATTTTCTCAAATAAAATAAACGTAGTTTTCATAAAATCCTTTTAATTTTAAAATAAATATGAAATAAATTAAAATTAAATTAAAAGCATACAAAAATTAAAATCAAAGTAATTTGTTGTTAAAACAAAAGCTTGTCGCTGGCCTATCGCTGCCAAAGACCACGATGCAGTTCGAGACCAATACTACGTACGTCACAGATTAATCCACCACCCCATGTAACATGAAGTCCCCCAAGAATTGAAAATCCATCATGTCTAGAATTAGGAATGATAGTTGGAAGGAAGACGAAAATTTGGAGAAAACCCTGAAGCAATATGTTAAAGAAGGTCTAAGACGTGAGGAGATTCTCGATTTTTTGCTTCGTGATTTCCCAGAATATGCCTGGAGTTTGAGGACCCTGGATAGAAGATTGCAGTATTTCGATATAAGTTATACTGACCGAAATGTCACGATTGACCAGCTTCAAACAGCGGTTAGAAAGGAGATGGAAGGGCCGGGACAGTTGCTGGGATATAGAGCTCTACATAAGAAAATTCGACAAGTACACGACCTTAAAGTACCTCGAGACTTGGTATACGCAGCGATGTATGACGCTTTCCCAGATGTTCTAGAGCAGAGAGCCCCCCAATGTAAGAAAAAGAAGCCCAAAGGCCATTTTTCGTCTCCAGGCCCGAACTTTGTACACTCACTAGATGGCCACGACAAGATAATGGGCTATCAAAATAACACTTTTCCACTTGCAGTGTATGGGTGCATTGATACATGCAGTAGAAAAGTGTTATGGGCTAAGGCTTGGACAACCAACAGCGATCCAAATGTTATTGGCAGATTCTACCTTGAATACCTATATAAAACCAGAACTATTGCAAGCAAACTGAGACTTGACAAGGGCACCGAGACCGGAGTAATGTCTACAATACACGCATTTCTTCGACAGAAACATGGTGACATGGACCCAGTGGAAACTGTCATCTTTGGGCCTTCAACTGCAAATCAGGTAAGAGAGAAATCAAATTCCTATTAATGCTATCAGGATCAACCATAGAAAATTTTCTCACAATTTTAGAAACCTAAACCTACTGGTGCATGAGTTTTGCCATAACCATATTAATATAATATCCAAAATTACTGTATATATTCTCATTAAAATTTTATCTGCATGGACATTTTTTGGGGAGGGACTGATTTAAAAAGAGGGCTAAATCTTTCTTAATTATTCTTAATCTTTTCTCAATTATTCAAAGATTGAAAGGTGGTGGAGGGAACTCCATGAAAGATTGGAAAAATTCTTCAAGTTTCCCCTTAATCAACTTAAGGACCATGGATATTATGATCCTCAAGATGAAAATGATAGGTATAAGATGAGATAAAAATATTCCATCCACAAGATGATTGGTTTAATATTTTACTTCAATTGTATGCATTTTTCCTGCCACATAGGTTGCTTCTAGCATATATCATGATCCCAATCATCCAAAAGGAAATTGATACATTTGTTGATGTTGTCTGGAATTCTCACAGAATTCGTGATCAAAAAAATACGTATCTCCCGGATGGAGTACCCAACCATATTTATAGCTTTGCAGAAAAATATGGACTAAAGGAATGTGGTATGGATTGCTATCAACAGTATATCAAAATTTTATAAATCTAACAGCAGTGTTTAATTTCATATTTATTATTTTACAGGATTTGTGGTTACAGAGGAACAGCTTGAAGAAGTTGCTGAACTATCAGATGTGTTATCCAGTAACAATGATTATTGCCAGCTCAATTTAGGGTAAAGTGTGAATTAGTCATTGAAGATCCATTGGAACTTGATGTTAATGATTTTTCAAATGCTTTTCGCTACCTCAAGGAAAATATCAACTTTAATGACCTATCAACTGAGTCACAGGGGTAGTGTCATTTTAAACCACCATTCAAACAACTTGGAACAACAACAGAAACTTAATCAAATGTTCTTTCATTTAAAAAAACTTACTGTATGTCTGGCAAATCAAAAAGTTTGCAATACAAGTTGCATGCATGTTTGCGAATAAAATTATTAATTGCAACAATTGATAAATTACCAGTGCAAAATAGGTATGACGAATCATCCTCAGACATGATTTGCTTGGAAGCAATTTCAGGGTCGAATAGAACGCATCCACAGCCTTGGATGTCAAGTACCATAACTTCTTTTTGAGATCTTTCAAAAGAGAAGTGTGCAAGACATTCTGCTTTCGCAGTAAGGTCAAAGTCCTCTCCACAGACATCTCCATTGTTATTAATATACTTGACAAATGCGCCATCTACCATTTCCTCTATAGTAACATACTCATCATCCCCAATCTTTCCAAGAAAAATTTTTTGTAGTAAAAAAACTCTCCAAACTGGGCTTCCTTTCCATTTGCAATCAATTCATCTTTCATCTTAGCTGTGAAATTCCTGGCTAAATAGTGCATCTGCACAACTTTCTTTGTGTGCTCTTCAACTGTTTGGCCAATTAGTTGTATATCTGACACAGCCTGAATAAACAAGTAATTATATAATAATGATAATGATAGTAATACATTATTAAGTAATAATATTTTCTGGTTTTCTTCTAAAAACCACAAATTGTGCTGAGATTTTCTTCAATGAACATGTGAAATGCTACTAATTAGCTCAGGCCCATGCATACCTAGAATTAGGTGCAGTAAAGTGCAGTGAATAATACTAATAATCATATAATAAATATAATGAGCAATTAGGGTAGATAATGCTAAGAGGGAATTTCTTCACAGCCCCAATCAGACAGGAGTCCCAAACTAAAAATTGTCTATATCTGTATGGATCTGAATGACCTTATCAAAAGAGGTCTAACATTAGAAAACTAATTTTTTTTCTATTCATCAAAATTTACCTTTGGTAAGTACTTTCTTTATTACCCATGTGGGTCCTGCAAAATCCCTGTGTTGGCTGATTGCTTTATAAGCTTTCCTGAAACCTCCAACCCCAAGAGGTTCTGGCTCGATGTTGAACTCTACTATTATGGGATGTTCCGACCAGGACATGCCATTCATGTCAAAGGAATATATTTGAACGGATGTCGTTTTTTTACTTATAACTGTCCCAAGTTTTATCATGTCCACAACAGACAGACTTCTTGGAACAAACTTGCTGGGACTTGGAACAGATTTCACCTTGGCAGACGTATGTTTTGTTGAAGGACTATTTTCTCGTTTTTTTCGTTTGGATGGAGTTTCAGCAGGGGAACGTCTAGCATCGGACACCTCGACTACTGCATCTTCATCAACAAAGCGCACGTGAATAACTTTGAAACTTGGTATTTGTTTCACGGACGTACAAGACGGCCCCTGTTCTCCTGCTAGAACATCACAGGTCATACTGCCATCACTTATGCCAAAGTGCTTCATACACGCATCTTTAATTTTGTATCGTCAACTCTCCGAACTCTTCAAACGATACAAACTCCCTGGCACCAACCCGAGAATACTTCTGAGCCTTACCAGCGACTTCGGCGCTCAGCCGTTGCACAACAATCGTCTCAAATTCTTTCTTTGAACAGGCTGTTTCTTTCGCCCCCTTCTTAAGTCTCTTTTCTTTCATCTTCTGTTGGAACTTTCTCCAATCAGACATGATTATGTATGTAAAAATATTTCAGTATTTCAGCAATAATTTATAACTATATCGTTTCTCTCATAGTTGTAGAAATTCAGTAAATAAAAGTAATCGTCTCCCCCCCCTGCGAATGTCTAAAAAGAGCGCATTTCTAACATAGACAGGGGGGTGATACATCTGGGTATTAATCTGTGACGTACGTAGTATTGGTCTCGAACTGCATCGTGGTCTTTGGCAGCGATAGGCCAGCGACAAGCTTTTGTTTTAACAACAAATTACTTTGATTTTAATTTTTGTATGCTTTTAATTTAATTTTAATTTATTTCATATTTATTTTAAAATTAAAAGGATTTTATGAAAACTACGTTTATTTTATTTGAGAAAATATTTTTTTTTTATATTTATTTTTCTTGTCATTCATTTTGTATTTCATTATCTAAAGTAAAATATAAATATTCTCTTGGATTTTTTTCTTTTTAGATAAAAAAAAATAAAAATAAACGTTTATTTCCTTATGGCGGCTCCAGGCTACCATACACCAGTCTTGTCTCCTAAATATATAGCTCCCACCCCCATCAGAATATAATTTTTTAAGTTATTAAGTCCTTCCTTCACATAAAAGACAAGTACCTTTGTAACATCTAATGGTTTTCTTTACAATAACACATTCTGTGTATAACAATAACACATTCAGTGTGCCAAATCATTTCATAGTTAAATAAATCCACACAAAATAAATAAGCCCCCAGCCTCTCAACCCCATTAAGTGGAATGTACCAACAAGCAGGCACAGGAGTACTGTCTGTATCACAATAAGATAGATTTATGAATCTCAGGCTATGGTATGTGGGCAAGTAGTCCCTCTTTTCTCCAAAGGAGTTAATTAAAAATGAAATCCTGGGGACATTAAAGATTGAGGCATCATAGTTATTAGTTACTATTATTAGTCATTATTTCAGGCAGAAGACTGGTATTCCCATCTTTCCCCAGTAAATGTTTTTTACTTTTCACTCAAAAATTGCTAATATGACTATGCTGGTTTACATTAATTATTTAATTACGAGGTTACATGTCTGTAATTAGTATAACAAGAGAAATAAATAGAAACCTTGTTCAATAGAAACCTTGTTCAATGACAATTTGTGATTTGAAGAAATATATTTGAGTAAATTTAATGTTGTGTGTGTAAATCTTTATAACAGTATATAATTAGCAACATTTTTATTATCTGATTTACAATGTGAGCTTAACATTTTGCCCAAGAATGGCATGAGTTTGAATTATTGGAATAGTTCTTGATTATTCAGAATTAGTCTAATACAACGTTTTTTAATTACAGACATGTAACCTAATAATTAATGTACACCAGCATAGTCATATCAGCAATTTTGGAGTGAAAAGTGAAAAACATTTACTGATGAAAGAGGGGGATAGCAGTCTTCTGCCTGAAAAAATGACTAATAATAATAACTAATAACTCTAATGCCTCAATCTTTAGTGTCCCCTGCTTTTAATTCTAAATTTACTCCTTTGGAGAAAAGAGGGACTACATGGCCACGTACCTTAGCCTGAGACTCATAAATCTCTGTTATTGTACACAGAGAGTACTCCTGTACCTGCTTGTTGGCGCATTCCACCGGATACTGTTGAAAAATGCTTTTCTTCTAACTGCATGCAGAAAATAAAAGTATTTGAGACCCATATCGCACGGTACATGCCTTTAATTGCGTTTTAAAACATCAATCCTACATTTTACCCTATAAATACTTGCGTAAATGTTCGATTATATAGCATATAGATCTTTCTAATATTTCAACATCGTTTGCTTTCATTTGTGCAGTTGTACGGAAGCCCAGACGCGACAACGATTTATTATTTTTGATTTTTGCATTTTCGAATTTTTATTTTACATTTTCGAACTTTTATTTTACATTTTTGATTTTTTTTTTACATTTTCGATCTCTTGTTTTACATTTTCACATTTTCAAACTTTTATTTTGCATTTTCAAATTTTCAAACTTTTATTTTGCATTTTTACATTTTCAAACTTTTATTTTGCATTTTTACATTTTCAAACTTTTATTTGCATTTTCACATTTTCAAACATTAACAAACCGCACACTGCCCGCAGTCAACAAAGAACCGCAGCAAAATGGATGTTGCAGGAAATTTGAGAGGCGGATGTAAACGCCATGGAGCAATGTGCAAAACCTATAAAAGAAAAAGTGCGTCATCGCACAATTGTACTTGCGGGTGCCCTGCATTCGAACACGTAAGTCAAAGATGTGACTATTATTGCAACTTGTAAGCATGCATGTATACATAATTTTGCGTTGTCAGTCCAAGCGACCGTAGAACACTATAGTCGATTGTTTCGAATAAATTAACGAAATATAATAAAATCATAGTTTGTTATTATAGCATATGAGAAGTGCATAATAGAATTGTTATCGATTATGTTACTGTATAGGAATATTTTGGGCATAGAATATCCCATAAAATAGGAACATTGGCTTGGATATAGGCTATTGTTTATCAGTTTCTTTATAATTTGCAGTAGAGAATGTGGCAATTGGGAATTTACATTTTAAACTAAATTTAGTAGAATTAACGAATTAAAAGTATCGCCTCATAGGAACTGGAAATAGCAAATTCTGTATAAGTTATCGACACATCTTTGTTGTTGAAATTTCCATGATTATAAATTTGTGTGAACTATTTTTAGAAATGCCGTAAACCATTTCGCGCAATTTCGCAGAGCTATATTTTCCACACCGACAGGCATTTCTAAAAATAGTTCACGCAAATTTATAATCATGGAAATTTCAACAACAAGGTGTGTCGATAACTTATACAGAATTTGCTATTTCCAGTTCCTATGAGGCGATACTTTTAATTAGTTAATTCTACTAAATTTAGTTTAAAATGTAAATTCCCAATTGCCACATTCTCTGCTGCAAATTATAAAGAAACTGATAAACAATAGCCTATATCCAAGCCAATGTTCCTACTTTATGGGATATTCTATGCCCAAAATGTTCCTATACAGTAACACAATCGATAAGAATTCTACAGGGTGTCCCAAAACCCCGAAAACTATTGAAATCACTCATTGTTAAAATTTGAATGCCGTGTTCACGAATTTCAGCCCGTGGGGATTTAATGCAGCTTATAAAATGCTAAATGCTTTTTGCTGCTAGAGAAAGGGGACATGTCGAAGGACATGGTCCTTGAGATGCACATTTAAATAATGTTATCCATATTTGTAAATTGTAAATATTCTTAATAAATATCATTTTTGCGAACAAGCAAATTTGACTGCATCATGATGCATGCATAAAAATGCTTATGGCAACCTCGATTTATACACTTGTGGGCCCAACTGAGTGCTTAGGCATTCAAACTCTAACAATGGCATTGTTATGGGTGATTTCAATAGTTTTCGTTTTTTTTGGGACACCCTGTATTATGCACTTCTCATATGCTATAATAACAAGCTATGATTTTATTATATTTCGTTAATTTATTCGAAACAACTGGCAACGCAAAATTATGTACACATGCATGCTTACAAGTTTCAATAATAGTCACATCTTTGACTTACGTGTTCGAATGCAGGGCACCCGCAAGTACAATTGTGCGATGACGCACTTTTTCTTTTATAGGATTTGCACATTGCTCCATGGCGTTTACATCCGCCTCTCAAATTTCCTGCAACATCCATTTTGCTGCGGTTCTTTGTTGACTGCGGGCAGTGTGCGGTTTGTTAATGTTTGAAAATGTGAAAATGCAAAATAAAAGTTTGAAAATGTAAAAATGCAAAATAAAAGTTTGAAAATGTTAAAAATGCAAAATAAAAGTTTGAAAATGTGAAAATGCAAAATAAAAGTTTGAAAATGTAAAAATGCAAAATAAAAGTTTGAAAATGTTAAAAATGCAAAATAAAAGTTTGAAAATGTGAAAATGCAAAATAAAAGTTTGAAAATGTAAAAATGTAAAATAAAAGGTTGAAAATGTAAAAATGTAAAACAAAAGATCGCGTACATTCTGAAAAGTACAATCCCTGTAAACAAGTACAATCCCGACGCTCAGTCCGTCGTAAACAATAAAACGCCATACTGATATCTCTCTTCTCAGTGTCTGTTTATGTCCGTAGTAATATGATATCACATTACGACGGAATATATTCGTCTATAGTTAAGACGAAAATTTGCTATCCTGAAATATACTGTCGCTATGTAAACAGAAGTAAGTTTAAGATTCATAATTTAGTTTCTATTGTATTATTTTATTGATCGTAGGCACGTTTTTATCGATACTTAAAGGTTCGAGAGTTATCATTCATGAAATACTGACTGACCTACGCAACGTTAACAGCTGGGCATTTTGTACGGAGCATGCGCGAACTTGGCATCCACGCACATCGTATATTTAAAAAATGGCGGCTGATAGGAGTGAAGATAGTTGAAAACTTTTGCAGTAAAAGAAAGAATTCGGCACTTAACGAAAAGAAGAATATCATGTACGTGTAACTGCTGGTTTTGTTGTATCTTGTGGTACAAAACATGGCATTGAGAAAGCATCCGAATGATCTAAATTAGCAAACAATACGTTGGTTTGTCACACTCACAACTTTATTCGTCACTTTCGTGTGGAAATTAAGAATTTCAGTCACAATGTGGTCGTCGTTGGTTAGTTAGCAGTTAAGGAAGCATTTATTGCAGGAAGCTTTCAGTCATTTGTCAGCTTTCAGCTGGACATTAACTTAAAAAAGCCACCAGAATCTTCACAGTGGAACTATGGCATGAGACTGATGAGAGTATTGAAACCAAAATGGTTATGTTCATTTTATCAGATGTTGATCTTTCCATATTAATCAATTTATAAAATATATGCAACTGTGCTATGCAAACAATCTCGACTCCTCTACATCATTTATTTAATAATTTTTATAAAATAAAGTGAAATATGGACAGCTATAGCAACAGTCTCAGGCCAAATTGAGCTCAAACATATATATTTCCACCTCCATTAGGAAAATGAAAGGTTCTAAAGATCCCCATTATTGTATTTTGATGCAAGCAATGTTATACTAAATTTTTGCTCAAATAATTTTATTATACTCTAGTTAAATGATCAGAAATAGGAAGTAACATATCCCACAGGCTAATTTATATGTTTGTTTACAGACAAAAATAAGTATTGTGCGCATTTTTCTCAGCATGCCCACTAACTTTTTTATGAAGTTTGAACAATATGGATAGTTTTAAGCCATGTTTCGGAGAGAGGCACTGGTAAAAATTTTAAAATATTTTTATATATGTGCCACAGCATCACATAATTTCACAAAGCAAGTATGCCCATACATTAAAGTTTGTGGTTAGTTTCTTAAAACTTACCAAATCAATAGGACTTTTCATAATTCATAACAACCAATACTTGGACATATTAAAATCACTTTTGCAGCAATTTTTACATCATAACAAACTCATACAGAAGGAAGTTCGTAAGTATGTTACAACTTGGCATTTTCAGAGCATAAGTGGTTTGTGAAATTACAACATCTAGAGCATTTTTTCCATGAGTGGCTAATGTTTCAATAAAACAAAACATGATTTAACTTTCATAAAATATACTTTATAACTGAAGGCAAAGGTCAGTTTTCACAAAATCGAAAGAGGAAAAGGTGTTATTTCTATAGAAAAATGCATGTTAAGGTACTTATTATTTCGCGTGAGAAGGGACAAATAGATTAATGAGCACGCCAGTGGAAACAACAATATGTCAGCTTCTGTCAAGAGTAAAATTCGTTGTTTGCATACTGCTGTAACCTGGTCCTGAAACTTTGACAATGAGTGAAATACTTCAACTTGTCGCCCATTTGCAAATAAAAATCTTTCGCAAATATTTACGTGAGAATGTCGTTATACCCTTGTATGCAAGCACGGGAACGTAATCTTTGAATAAACCCTTTTATTTCCGTGAACAAACCAGTAAAAATGGAGAAAAAGCTCCTCAAAATACATGTTTTTGGCGTTTGAAGAATTAAAATTTTTCTTGAAGAAATGCGCCCGCAATTTTTAGACAGCGACAACAAAATGCCCAGCTGTTCGCAACGTTAGGTTAAATTTCTGGAATTCTGATGAATAAGTTTTCTCGCGATACAGTTTACTCCAGTGGTTAACTCTCGCAGCGATATTTGCATCTTTCATTTACCGGACAAAAATCAAGTATAAATGCTACTGGAAATTTCCGGTATATCGGCAGCATTAAGACAATTCTCGGACCGTTCATATTCGAGACATTCTTTGCCCAGAAATATCTCAATGGAATCGTATTTAATGCAGTGGCGTAGCCAGGCTGACGATTTTGTCCCGGTATGTAAATTTCGAGTTATTATAATTATTCATGTCTTTAGAAATCTATTGTTTTCACAGTCAGTGAATACCAAAATACAGGGTGTCCCAAAAAAAAGTCCCCGCTATTGAAATGAAGCTTTTGTTGGAATTTGAATGCATGATCAACGCAGTAGTGTGTAAATAGCATATTTATTAGGTTGAGGCATTCAAATAAAGCGTCTTGCTTTCAATTGGGTTTATCATAATATTAAGGCAATCAGATTCGAACAAAGGCTTTATTTCAATAGAGGGGACATTTTTTTGGGACACCCTGTATTAGCATAGCGGGACAAATCGATAGTGGTGGGCGATACTGGGATTTTATGATTCGATACGATATCGATATTTTTTTATCGATATTTTCGATACGATACCGATATCGATACTGGCACTTTTCACCTAATTTATGCAGATCGTGGTCTTCCCACTGTCAGTGGGTCTTCCTCGCAGCCTCCTGTTCGCGGGTTCCCAGTCGATCTCTATCGGTGGGCAGCGTGAAGAACACTGAAGAATGCTTCATAGGTCTATAATACTCCATGTAATCCTCACGTAACCTAATATCGAAATCATCGATACTGAAAAATAGTATCGATACCAACAACCAAATTCTTAGTATCGGAAGTATCGATATTTTAAAGAAATATCGCCCACCACTACAAATCGACAAGCTGGCTATGCTACTGATTTAATGGTGCAATATTATCGGTAATATTTATAGCAACTGTCTTGCTGCTTGCTCCAGATGTAATGTAAACAAAGGCTTTGTTTATTACATTTTCAACTGTTGTTTGAAATACGACGAACTGTCTGTGTGACTCGCACAATATTGCTTTCCTATCGGTTCAAATGAATATGAACGAGAACCGAGCAGAGAAAATTTTGAACATAGGAAATTTAGTCGCACAAATCCAGTTTGTGATGTATGTAAAAAAACATCTGAGAAAAATAGCGCTGCAAACATATTAGGCAGATTTACATCGAGGACCCGGATTTCAAAAATGAGTTGCCGTGAAATATTGGTTACATGAATACTAGTAGCGCAGAGTCATCTGTTCATCCTGGTCGCGGTCGCAGCAGCGAGATATCTGTAACTTTTCATCGTAACGAAATATTCATGATCTAATTCACTTTGCGACAACGCAAAAATTGTTACAGCAAATAACGCACGGAGTAAAGTAGCCTTTACAGCCTTTGTAGCCTGCATTGAGATAGCTTGTTGCATTTCCAATAGTTGCATGTGGTTTGCATTGTGAAATCATGCTCAGATTTCGGTTTTGACAGGTATAATGGCCATGTCCAGCCACTCCAGTGTGCTATGAGATCAGCGGGGATGATCAGTGACTGCACGTGACCAGTTTGGTCGCAAATATATCCTTTCTGGTCAGCGGACAAGCATACTACCAAAAATTTTTTCCAATACAGATCGAACTGGAATCAACGACTTGATTGGAAATACAGTAACGGACCAATTTCAAGCAGTTCTTACAGACTATGTCGATTTGTGGAACGAGTTCTGAGAAGCCGAAAGCAAAATATCAACGTATTTCGGATGAAATCTCAGACGTCGACGAAAAAACCACATATTTGAATGCTGACTTTCTTACATTTCGTTCAATCGACGAAATTCTGGATGAAACAGGATTGAGATTTTTTCATTGGAAAGTTTTCCTGTTGATGTGCGTTCAACTTATGGCAAATGCGATTGAATATTCCATTTTATCCATTGCACTCCCGAGTCTAAAATCAGATTGGAAAATGTCTCCAATCATGGCTGGGGTATTGACTCTCTCGATGTCTGTCGGTATGCTGGTAGGATCACCTTTTTGGGCGTGGCTGTCGGACAAATACGGCAGAAAGTGCTCATTCATCGGGAGTGGAATGTTCATATTTGTCTTCGCATTGATGAGCGCGTTTTCAACAAACTATTACTGGCTTTAGATAAGTCTTTGTCGGATTCGGAGTTACGACTGTAGATCTGAGTTATGTTGTAATAGTGGAATTTTTCCCGCTGAATTATCGAAATATGTTTTCAGTATTAACCACGCTGTTCTGGACTTTGGGATTTCTACTTTCGGCTGTTGTTTCCACGAAGCTTTCGGTGATCGGTTATCATTGGGCTCTGGCTACCGTGTGTTTTCCGACTGCAATTTTTCTTATCGGTATGATATTTCTCCCGGACACTCCCTATTATCACCTTGCAGCTGGGAACGAGCAGAAAGCTTTGAACATTCTACAAGATTTGGCGCCTGAAATGGATTTCAGCGACACAAGACTTCGGAAAAACAATCCCGAGACACAGAGGGCAGATTTCACACAGCTATTTCGATCAGGTTATTAGAAAATCACAATATGCGCTTGTATCGCCTATTTTGGAACCCTGGTGACGTATGACGGTTTAATATACACCGCGTCTGACGTTGCAGGCAGTCAAAATTCAACATCTTCAACGAATGGCACGCGAAACAGCGAAAATATGCATTTAATTATGGCCTGGGTGAACTTGCCTGAGATTGTGGTGGTTTTCATAACTGGTCTAAGTTGCTACGTTTTTAGAGTAAAAATTTTAACCCTAATTATTATAGTCTTGGCAATTTTATCACAGATTATCGCTTTGTTTGTCGTAAACCATAGAATGCCATTACTCATAGCCACAATGTTATCTCGAAGTTTCCTCGCGACAAACACGTGTCTAAAGGCTGATTTCCACTTACAGCGAAATCGTTCGCCAGCGAAATATTTGCATATTTTCTTTTGAATTTTAACAGCATAAATAAATTAGTTCGACTTGACTGTTCTCAATTCAAAAGAAAATATGCAAATATTTCGCTAGCGAACGATTTCGCTGTAAGTGGAAATCCGCCTTAATGTCGTTATTCGCATCGCTGGTTTACCCGACAGAAAATCGTAGCATTGGAGTTGGAGCTTGTGTGTGTGTTGGAAGCATTGGGACAATTCTAGGACCGTTCATCTTCGAGACATTCTTTGCCCAAAAATACCTCAACGGAATTGTATTTAATCTTGTGATATTATCGGTGACAATTATAGCAACTGTCTTGCTGCCGTCGCAAAGCGCCACCTTAAGTTAAGTTACAGTTACAGACCTTTCTTATAATGACGTCAGACGCGGAAAGTCTGATGTTAAACGAAATTTGATTGGTTCTACAAAACTATCCAACCAATCAAACTTCATGACATTCCGCGTTTGACGTCAATATTAAAAAGGTCCATTGTGAACTCGATAGATTTACTGATTTGAATTGTTTCTTTCTAAATGCGATATAGGAAGTAAGGAACTAATTTTGGTTGGAGATTTAAACTGCGACATCAGCAAACCAGATACTGATGCCCAAACTCGGCAAACTGCGACATCAGCAAACTCACAAACTGCGACATCAGCAAACCAGATACTGATTCACAAACTTTCTTTAAGCACTTTATATCAATTAACGTAAGTTATATGCATGTCTTGCTCCTTTCGCAAAGCTTCACCTTAATTAAGTTCAGTTACATAACAAGGACTATGATATGGAAATAATTTTGAGGAAAGAAATTGGGTAATTTGCACTAATAGTGATAGAAAATCCGCCAATAAAAAGCGCATTGAGTAACTTTAAAGACACTATAACCCAGGGCTTTTTTCATCGCGTCCTTTGAAGGCAATCTGTAATGACTGACATGTCAGAAGGATGAAACTCGCTGACTGTATTTAATAAATCACGTTGTGCCTGACTTTAGATGCATATTAATTGGGATAATACAGGCGTAAACGACCAATCAGAATTTTTTCTGCTATCAATTAGCCTAGTATCATATTCTCACTGCTCCTCCTTGCCAAACAA
>NW_021163702.1:22500-27104 GCF_004324835.1 Dendronephthya gigantea | reverse complement strand
CTCGTCCTATGAGAAATAGAATTGCACGATCTTATAAGTATGAACTGAGAATTGGGGATATTTAGGTAAATGAATTATTTTTTTTATTTTTTTCTGAAGAAATCAACAGGAAAAAACTAAAATATAGAAGTGATTCACTTTATTTTAGAAAAATCCATAATTTTTCATCAAGATGCACAGCTGACTAACCTCAGCGTTTATCTGAACTACACAATTTATTAAAATCCCGTAATATTTTCAAATTTATCCTTTAGGCACGTACCGTCTCGTCCTGGTAACCCACGTGCACAACCTCCGTTTGTAGGATGATCGTTTTTATCATTTTGCCTGTTGCAAGAAAGATATGATATATGTCTGACTGATCGGGACTTAACCCATTCTATATAGCTCATCTACTCTGAACTACGACAGATATAATAAAATTATTTCATTTAACTGAATTGCCATCTTGCTTTCATTCGCAAATTTAACTGTAAGATTATTTCTTTTTTAATTTCTTGCCCCCAATATTGACTGAGACTTAAAAAACTAGAGCTTGACATTACACAACTAATTTTGGCGAGAAATGATTGTCGTTCAATGTGAAATTTTCTTTGAATTCTTATAATAATATTATCCGAAATAATGAAGATTTGTTTTAACATTTGACTATAAAGTTTA
This sequence comes from Dendronephthya gigantea, assembly GCF_004324835.1. Classification (NCBI taxonomy): domain Eukaryota; kingdom Metazoa; phylum Cnidaria; class Anthozoa; order Malacalcyonacea; family Nephtheidae; genus Dendronephthya; species Dendronephthya gigantea. The sequence continues at coordinate 26,444 of NW_021163702.1, read as the reverse complement.
GCATTTTTAAACATGTATTATAAGCAAATATATCTTATCGCAGAACTTTATAGTGAAATAATATTATTCCAAGTTATTGTATGTAATAATATGAATTCGCATTTTATTGCGAAAATTCTTACAGGTAAAACATAGGTAAAGCTTGCACAAGTGTCAAATCCATTATTATTTTAGGTTCACTATTTCTAGGCATGCAAATTTTTCAGGCCTAAATTTTGCCACCCATGCACTGCTATATAACTTCGGATCAAGAAGCCGTTTAGCATAGATGCCCCTGTGCAAAATATGTATGTAGCGATATTGGGCATCGTAAATTCTCTCACATTAAAAAAATACTTTGCAACCGTTTCTGTCCTCAAGACCTTGTAGAAATGAAAAAACCAGGATATTTGTCATTTATATTAAAATGAACAGACTCACCCTGCTTCTACGGCACTTTCAGCTAAGCTACAGCTCGCGTGGACGTGGCAAACTATCACTAGAATTGTGAGTAACGTTTTGGGACCAGCCATTCTGATGACAACGATTGAAATTTGGGAGCACAGACGCAGTTAGTTTGTTGCACCTTTCTTCGCGACGTTTCCCCCTGAAAATGATAGTGTTTAGTTCCCCTGGTTGCTTTTATAATGAAAAACACGAATAAATTAAACAAAATAACGGAACAAACAAACTCATTGCCATGCATACGCCATATTAATAGCCCTAAATTGAGGACCGAATACTATAGGGGTTCCAGATTTGTGAATGATTTGAGGCCAAAATGTAATTAATATTGTCAAGAAAACTAATGGCAAAGAAATACAAATCTTGGACCTGCCGAATGCCAGCGTTCGAGTTTTTTTTGAGGTTGTAATATACCTTGTAATTCAAATTAGGTCATGATTTTATTGCATGAACTCACTGGCGCGACGCTAACAGTTCTCGTTAAAAAATAATAGACTTTCTACTTTTCAACATTTGGAAGGTCGATGGGTTAACTCCTAATCTTAACATAATAGACCAAATGGAGATATAATTTTGTAATTTGTTCGATAAAATTGAGCGTGTAAGACACAGAAAAGAAATCACGTATCTCCATTCGGCGAATTAGAAAACATGACGAGGATCAGGCAAAAGTAAAAGTCACACAAATAAACGCTTTCTTTTTTGAAAATATATATAATGGGCTTTCTGTACACTTGATTTGGCTCCTACTAGATTTATTATTGAGCAGAAGTTAATGTTGATCACATCTTTGGATTATTTTGCCAAATCCTGTGGTGTGGAAATCGAATGACGAAAAAGTACAACAAATTACACCATGTAAGTAAATTACGACGAATTATATCATAATTATGACAGCCAGCCTTAAACCCGGTTTTCCACTTGCGATATTTTACGCGCGAAGCGACATTTTACTTACGTCCCTTCATGATATTTACTAACAATATTTACAATTTAAAAATATGGATATATAACAATATTTAAATAATTAAATGTGCATCTCAATCACCATGACCTTCGACATGTCCCCTTTCTCTAGCAACACAAAGCATTTAGTTTTACTGAGTTGCATTAAATCCCCACGGGCTGAAATTCGTGAACACGGCATTCAAATTTAAACAATGAGTGATTTAAATAGTTTTCGGTTTTTTTGAGACACCCTGTATAGCTCTTAGTGTGCTGAGAGGTAATCAGTTGAGATTTCATTGTTCATTCGTGCTGAACGAACAACAAAATGACATCTCCATTTGGTCATTATGGATTGTTATAATTGAGTATTTTTTGGAACCGGTTCTCTTTATTGAATTTTACCCACGATTAGCATAATGAATATTGTATATATAGTTGGTGTAATGAAGTCCTTGTTATTCAAATAAATCATAGCTAAACGTCGTAATTATCTCATTGGCGCCACGCAAATCAACTTTGTTAAAACAAAAGACTTTTTGTCCGCAACATGAAGGAATAGCGAAGAATATGTAAATCTTATAAACTTCAGGGTGTCCCAACCCCCCCGAAACTATTGAAATCACCTTTTGCTAAAATTCGAATGACTTATTGTTCGCGAATTTTTGCTCGTGGGGATTAACGCAACTTATAGAATGCTAAATGAGCCTACAAAAATTTAAGATTTGCTAGAGATTTAAAGACATGCATGTCGAAGGTCATGCTGGTCGAGTTGTAAATTTAAAAATTGTCATCAATATTTGTAAAGCGTATTGGTAGTAAAAGTCATTTTGGTAGGTGTACCAGTATATTTTACTGCCATGCATGAAACACAAAAATGCTTATTTCAAACATTTATAGACTTGTGGGTCCCAAAAGGCTGCTTAGGCATTCAAACTCTAGCTATTACATTGTTATAGGTAATTTCAATTGTTTGGGGTTTTTTGGGACACCCTGTAGTTTTTGCTCGAATTTGTGACTTTTTCAAAGTCTGATCCCACACAGTGGCAGTTCATGCAGGGTTGAATAAATTACACAGACGGCTTCATTTTAAATTCAAAACAACCTGGTGATTATATGAATTCCTTATGGGTATTTTTTAATAAAAACCTACCAATGTGAATATGTGATTACGACATTAAGGTGTAATAATTTTTTCTGCTTCTGGATCCGCCACCGAACCCATATTATGTAGCTTCGCATAAAATCAACACATTGCAGCTATGTTAGCTTGATGAGAGGTCCTCAACGTTATTATGCGGATTAAATTGCCCTTAAAAAATATTGGCTCTGTCTAATATACAAAGACGACATTGCCACAAATCACCGTCACAAGTTATAATTAAATTTACGGGGCAAAATATCGCATTTCCCCCAAACACACTTCCCCTAGCGTTTCATGCACGACATATAGTGAATTGAAGATGGAAGCTCTGAAAGTCATGTGTCAAAGCTAATCTACATTTCATTGTTTTCAACATGTACAAGTTATTAACGTTCTAACTGATCCTAAGGCTCCCATCAGTACAATAGCACACCAGCTCTTACACTATATTTTTGCCCGCTGCCGATCGGTAGGGATGGAGACGGTATCCGAGCGAAGCGAAACAATGGGGCTAGGGGTGAAACGGTGTTTCTTTTGAGTTTGCTGTTTTCGGCGCAGATAATAACTGTTGAAAATATACACTCGTAAACTTTATTTAAGAAAAACATTATGGACTTCCGGCTTTCTTTCACATGTCAATAGGGCGAAGCTTGTACGTTTTTTTTTGAAAGGCTGAACAGTTAAACTTTGAGTCGTTGATAGTATTGATATTTTTCTTCCTTTTTATACTTTTAAAATAAAACTATTTCAAAAATAACTCTACGAACCATGCTATTTTAACGGTACCTCCTCCATCCCGTGATCAACTGTCACACATGAGTCACTGAAGTGAAACCGTGGAATAAACGATACGAACATCAAAGTACACACACACACAAAAAAAGAAAAATTAAAACACCTGTAAATGTTGCGATCATTAATGAATTTACCTTTACTCCAAACACCAATTCAACGACCAAAACGGGTGTTAAAAGAACTGTGCTTAATCCTGCAAAACAAAAACTAACAAAAAAACCCAGCGAGATTAATAAGACGCTTCTCCCGTAGAGTTCACAACATTGCGTGAAGTCGTTAGGGAAAGGAGAGGGATGGGTCACGCAAGCTACTAACAACTCGATCAGGCAAACTGGGCTCATATTTATACTCACCGGAGGGGGCAAGTAACCGACCGGACCAGCCTCCTAAGACCCGAGACACTACGATACGAAGACCCGTATAACATTAACTTCCTTTAATATTTAATAATAAATACATTTATTCTTAATTGATGGCCGTTTAATATAATTGTAAAGCCGATTCTCCATTGCGTCCGCTCCGCCCGCGCGGGAGAAAAAAAAAGAAAAAAGCTCATTTGTCGAAACCCTGTAAGGTTTACTTTCAAATGTGATTTAACGTTCACCGCTCCCGGTAA
>NW_021163702.1:0-17500 GCF_004324835.1 Dendronephthya gigantea | reverse complement strand
ATTGGAACCATATTGTAGTTCTTATATAGTTATAAGTTAATTTGTAACAACTGTCTGAATTAAACAAACTAGAGAAAAAAATAGGACGTTATGTGTATGTGGGCTAAGGGGGAACATAATGAGTAATTTGTTGAATAGTTAATTGCGAATTGAGGGGCGTAGAAATAGAAATAAAAATAACCAGATGGGGTAGTTTGGAATTTGTTGGACAACCGCCAACCATGTGGTGTGTTTGAAATAAAAATTTTAAGAACCGAGAGATACGCGATAGGGCGCTTCAAGAACTGGCCGAAAAACTCGGAACAACATGTAAGTTAATTCAGATTTTATTAGTGTTATTGTAGAAAAAACTCAAATAAGAATACTGCACGAGTTCAGTGCAGCAGGTTTTATATGATTCCTTGACGGTTTAGTAGTAATATTGCCTAGAATTTGACATTTTTTTATTGTTTATCAAAAATTTTAAGTTATCTGTGATTGAGTAAACAAATTCAATTATTATTTATAGGTGAGTGGGTCAAAGCTAAAATCAGAGCCCTGAGAAACAGCTTCAGCAAAGCAAAAAAAACCCAACTAGTGGAAGTGCAAGAAAAAACCTAACCAAGCGCACTCAATGGTGCTTGAGAAACTCCAGTTTCCCACACCTCATGTGGCAACTCGGGCTTCAATTTCAAATATTGATTTGGTAAGTACATACATTAAAGAAATTAAGGCATGGAAACAGTTTGTATATATATTTATATACAAAGAGAAAGAAAGTATATAATAACAGTATAGTTGATAATAGGGTAGTGATATTTCTTACAATATATACATGTTTGCGTAAGCAATATGGCTAAGCAATCATACTGCTTTGCCAAGGGCCAGATCCATGATTATTAAAATAATCAGTCAAAAGTGCCCTTTGAGTTTTGGCATCGTTTGTTGCATTGTGCAGGGTGGTTGGTTGCATATTAGTCAAAACCTGGTCGTTTCTCCAGGTATACCTCCGACCAATGTATGATCTGCATTCTCAAGGTCTGCAGCTGATGCATAACTTGCTTTGTTCTTTTCAATCATTAAATTGTGCAAGCAGCAAGCTGCAAGTATTATGTCTGTCACTTTGTCGGTTGATAGTTTAATTGTAGTTAGGAATACCCTCAACCTTTGAGCTAAAATGCCAAAGGCATTTTCGACAACTCTTCGTGCTCTTGACAATCTGTAATTGAAGATACGCTTCTCTTTCTTCAAATTCCGACAAGGATATGGCTATGGCAGGGACGCCGGAACAGGGGGAAGCAGGGGCAACTGCCCCCCTTGCCTTTTACCAGCAGGGGCAAGGGGGCAAAAATGCCCTTTCATTTTACAAGATTAATTACATTCTATATCTGAAGCAAACGTGCCACAAACGAGCATCAAGAATAACACAATCGTCTAGGCACAGAAATTATCTTGGAAAGAGAAATCACGACGATACGAAGTTCAACTGACGATGTTTTGCAAACATTCTTTATTAATGCGCCCCTACAGGAGTGCTCTTTCACCAAACTCTGCCCCCCCTTGCCCCCACATCGTTCCGGCGTCCCTGTATGGCTTCATTAAACGATTACTTAAAGGAAAGGCATCATCCCCAACAATATGATGTGGTATCATTTTTGATATCCCTTGTAAGGCAACTGCATCTAGAAGATCTAAAGAGTTTGTTCTCAGTGCTTTATTCAATGCAGAATCAGCAAAAACTCCAGCATCACCTGCTCTGCTAGCTGCTCCAACATCAATATAAATAAACTTATAGTTTGCATCAACCATGGCAAATAAAATTACACTAAAAAAGTGCTTACAGTTAAAGAACACAGAGCCTGTATCAGCATGGATAATTCCACTTCATGTTAAATTCTGATGCAATTTGTAGCCAATCTTCTTTATTACTCGGGGTCTAAAAAGTAAACTATTAGTTTAATTTTTAGGATTCCCGTGCTAGTTGTAGTACTCCATTATCGGAGATAAGCTTCGAAGAAAATGATGTGGGTGAAGATGATGATTCTCCTGATCAATTATTTCTAAGTAGCCCAACAAATCCAACAGAGGAAAGTGGTGATCAGAGCATTGGAAGATCAACAAGTGAACCACTGAAAAAACGAGCAATGTCCAGAAAGAAATAGGCTGAGGAGGAGCGTCACCTGATCAAGAATCTATCTCAGTCTATTGCGAACAAGCAAAAAAAAAAGGGAACAACATCATTTATGATGCTTTTGGGAATTATGTTGCCAAAGCTTTGTCTGAATTGGATAAAGTGGTATAAGCAATTTGGCACAAAACAAAATAGATAATATTATTTTTCAAGCTCAGGCTGGACCACTGACCCAGGAAGTACAGACACCAACAGTCATACAACCCCAACCCTGAGAAATTATTTCCACCCAATCATGCCTGGTACCCCACAAAGCCAACAACCTCCAATTTATAGGCAAAATAGTATGCCCTACAGAGAGGATCACTACTGAAAAGGACAAGACATTATATTAAACACACTTTTTACTGATACTTGTTATAAACATTGTAAAGTAATCATTATTGACAATAATACAACAAAACTGGGAAACAAACTATAGACAAACCTGTAGCCAAAAAACGTAATGTCACGGACAATCGTTCAATGGGTTTTATCGAGCAGCGAAGGTGAGTGTCTTTCTTTTCGACCAAAGGGTATATTAAGGTCAAAATTTCCTCAAATGAAGTTCTGTCTAGGCGATGATATTGTCTGAATTTCTCTGGATCTTCGTAATTCAATTCACGAACAATATTTGCACATGCCCCATGGGTTTGGCGGCGTGAAACCCAGGATTTAAAGGCGATTCTCCATTACCGTCCGCTTTACCCGCGCGGGCGAAGCGTCTTTTGAAAATCGGCTCATGGGACCATGACGGGTCTGAAAAAAAAACCCCGCTTCGCCCGCGCGGGCGGAGCGGACGTAATGGAGAATCGCCTTTACCCAAGTCTTTCGGTTAGCTGCTCTCAAACGCCTTCGTCTCCGCCGCAGTATCAGAAGGGAAAGCAAAACCTCTTCATCTTCCGACGAGCTCGAGTCTAGATTTTCATCGACATCGGCCATCTTGACTTCAGTAAAACATGGAAAAGATGCATGCGCGTTGGCATTGCTTGCTGAGCTAATAGCTCAGAACGCGCGCACACTGTGAGGAAATGTTCACTCGTGCACAAAATTATTCAACATGTTGAATATTCTGCGCTCATGGCACGCGTGGCGAAAATCGCGGAACACGACACCGCACACCTGAGGAAACAGCTCAGCCAACAGCCACGAGTGACGCTCAGCTCAGCTGTTTCCTCCAGTGTGCGCTGGGCTTTAAACAATGCCGTTACAGTAGTTGGGCCTTAAAAATGTTGTTGGTCTGACTCAGTGCAGAGCCAGTTTGTAATATAGTTCAGGGCAATTTTATGGTTGTGGTGAAAATTTTTCCGTTGGACAATGCTTTTCAAGAAATTTACCGTTTCGGCCAAATAAGTTATAATATTGTTCGGCAGCCGGGAATTTATACCTGTCATTACCTGTCATTACCTGTCATTGCCTCTCTCGTTTTAAAATTAACATGTACACATGTTGATTTTTAAGTTCTGACAAGCGTATGCCGCTCTTTTGACAACCATGCAATCCCGATGTAAGCTTTCGTTCTGGTCAATAGGACAATATTTAGCTTGGCCTTGGAAGATCCACACCGACGTCAGAATGTCGTGGCAACTTCCTCATTTGATAATCCCTTTTACCATATTGTTGTTAGCTGCAGGTAAGTGTTGGTCACAAAATGTCCCTGAGAACAGAGCAATAGGTAGCTATTGTAGTTATAAACTACATTTAAAGAATATTGTGGATAAAAAATATTGCTGCGAAAGTAATTCGATCCTGCAAAGTGCCCGTGGAGAATTGCCAGATTTATTGGAATATGTTGATTTATTAAAATACACAACTTTTCCTTTTTAATATTTCTGTACAAATAAATTATTTGATTAAAATATTCCATAACATCCAGACTATGTTAAAGGGATTTTCTACGATGCAAGCAGATCAACTTGCAACTAACTATGTAAAGAGAATTCTATTCGCACTGAGATGTAGTAGCTATATCAGTTGTCGCTCTTTATAAGGAGTTTCAAACGCGGAAGTGCATGCTACTTAATTGTATTTTAGGTATACTGTTTATGACAGCTGGTTACTGACGTATTTCCTTCAAAAGAGCTGCATTATAAGATGCCTTTTTATGTGTCCATGCGTATGCCGCTCTTTTGACAACCATGCAGTCCCGATGTAAGCTTTCGTTCTGGTCAATAGGACAATATTTAGCTTGGCCTTGGAAGATCCACACCGACGTCAGAATGTCGTGGCAACTTCCTCATTTGATAATCCCTTTTACCATATTGTTGTTAGCTGCAGGTAAGTGTTGGTCACAAAATGTCCCTGAGAACAGAGCAATAGGTAGCTATTGTAGTTATAAACTACATTTAAAGAATATTGTAGATAAAAAATATTGCTGCGAAAGTAATTCGATCCTGCAAAGTGCCCGTGGAGAATTGCCAGATTTATTGGAATATGTTGATTTATTAAAATACACAACTTTTCCTTTTTAATATTTCTGTACAAATAAATTATTTGATTAAAATATTCCATAACATCCAGACTATGTTAAAGGGATTTTCTACGATGCAAGCAGATCAACTTGCAACTAACTATGTAAAGAGAATTCTATTCGCACTGAGATGTAGTAGCTATATCGGTTGTCGTTCTTTATAAGGAGTTTCAAACGCGGAAGTGCATGCTACTTAATTGTATTTTAGGTTTACTGTTTATGACAGCTGGTTACTGACGTATTTCCTTCAAAAGAGCTGCATTATAAGATGCCTTTTTATGTGTCCAAGAATTTTGACATGATCTTCCTGTACCACATCAAAAGCACTTAATTGCATTTTTTCAAGCGCTGTACATTGCAAATCGGCAATATCTTTTTTATATTATGTATGGCTTGGCCTATTAAGCTGTCAAAGGGAAGCCGTTTAGAAACTACAAGACACTAACCGCATGCAGAGATGTCCATATTAAAAAAATGACGAAATGCGAATAATAGGATTTATTATTTACGACTAATTTCGGTCAATGGAGATAAATATAAAAAAAATTTCACTGCTACAGAGATTTAGATGGCAGGAACTAAGATGGCGGATGCAGATGTATTCGAAAGCTCTGAACGACTTAACTCATCCTGCGAATTTCAAAGCAATTTAGATGTTGAAAACAATTTAATTATGTCTAAAAAAGGATCTTTAAAGTGGGAAGGAAGTTTTGAATCGCTTAAAAGCTTTCTCGACTCATTTTTAAACACAGACACAAAATGGTCGACGCCGCGTGGAGGCTGCAAGCAGTGTGAAATCGAAGACCAAGTTGAAATTCGTTGGTATACTAACAGAAAATCAATTTGTATCAGTGGCCTTGCTAGTGAAAGTTTTAAAGCGAAGTTAACAGCCATTGTTGCTAAAAACCAACAAAAATCAATTAGCCTTGACGAGGAAGAAGATAGTTATCCGAGTTTAAATAACGAACTGAACGAAGTCGAGAATGATTCTGCGAATAATGAAGGGGGAGACGATACGGTTACTTCTCTAAAGATAATTGCCGAGAATATGAAAGATTTAGAAGACCGGATGACTGCTAAGGTGCTTAAACTCTCAAATGAGATTGATAAATTGAAATCAAAAAATACAAATACATCTGTGTCTCAAGAATATATGCAAAATTTAATAAAGGAGAATAAATCGTTGAAAGCAGAAAATGACGATTTAAAACAACGTTGTGAAAATTTGGTTTATGGTATGGCATCGCTTAAGAAGAGTGTTAACGACCTAGAAGATGAAAAGAAATCATTTCTTACAATCATAAAAGTGCTTCAGACAGATGCAGACCAAAATACAAGCGAAGATGGTGGCTGGTTGAGAGCTAAAGGGAATATGTCACAAAAGCATAGGACACTACCAGACAATACCAGAAAAAATGAAACTGTAACTACAAACAGGTACGAAATTCTCAGTGACAGTGATATGGACTCTCAAACCCCCAGTACACAAAGACCAGAGAAGGGAAACCGCAAAAGTTCAAATTATTTGAATGTGGGTAACAAACAAGGACAAATCAATCATTCTGAATCAATCAATGGTCAAAACAGAAGAAAACCATCTGCTTCAAAGATTAAAACCCCAAGCACAGTTTTAATTGGTGACTCAATGATTAAACATTTAGACAGTAGAAGGCTACAACGTTCCTCCAAAGCACCTCGGAAAGTTTTAACACAATCCTACAGGGGAGCAACGACACAGGATATGAAACATCATGTAATGCCATGCCTTACAAGGAAACCTGATGAGGTTATATTACATGTTGGCACAAATGACCTACCCAAGAAAAGTGCTCAGGACATAGTAAATGGCATTGTTGACATTGTAAATACAATTCGCAGTGAATGTCCTACGACTAAAATTGTGGTTTCAGAAGTGATATTGAGGACTGATTGTTCATCATATAAAGACAAAATAGGTAAGACAAATCATCTACTTCAGAATTATTGTGATGAGCAAAATATTGAATTAATTAAACATGGCAACCTACAAACTAAACATTTAAATTCATATGGCATCCACCTTAATAGAGTGGGGACTGCCATTCTTGCCAAAAATATGGTAGAATATTTTAACAATGGTTTGAAAATTGAAATAGTGTGGCTACCAAGTGTAATGAACATCAACATAATTTTGACTATAATAAATCAAGCTATCCTGCTGCTAGACTAAAAGGCTTTAAAATTGGCCAATTGAACATAAGAAGTTTACACAAAAATATAGAGCAATTAAGACTTTATTTATTTAATCAGAAACTAGATATACTTAGTATTAATGAAACTATGCTTAATAGTTCGATAACAATTAATGAAATCAACATAAATGGCTATGATTTAGTTAGAAATGACCGAAACCGCAATGGGAATGGAGTAGCAATATATATTAGAAGTGTGATAAATTATAAAATAAGGGATGATTTGATGAATAATAATCTTGAAACAATCACACTTGAGGTCTCGCCACCTAAATCAAAGGCATTTTTAGTAAACACATGGTATCGTCCACCAAACTCCACTATGGAGTGTTTTGATCTGTATGAAGAGTGTATTATGAAAATGGACTCAGAAAATAAAGAAGCTATCTTGGTGGGTGATTTCAATTGTGATTGGAACAAGAAAATTGATAATAATGCCCCAGCACATACAACCCGGTTGGCAGATTTAACGACTACTTTCCAATTTGAGCAACTAATTGAAGAATCCACACGAGTAACAGCTATTTCAAGGACACTAATTGACCTTGCTTTTTGTAACAGACCTGAATTAATTACAATGTCAGGTGTACAGCACATTGGAATAAGTGATCACAGTTTAATTTTCATATGTCGCAAATTATCTATCCAAGGCAAAGAGCCCAAAATCATTAAGTCACGCCAATATAAACACTACAATAAAAATTCTTTCCTTACTGACTTAAAGAATATTTTGCAGTTTTCGTCAAGTGACAATAATCCAGATGTTCTTTGGGAAGATTTAAAATTAGATTTCTATCAGTGGCTGACTGTCATGCACCTCAAATTACTAGAAAGGTCAAAAATGAATATTCACCTTGGATGACTCACAGTATTAAAAAACTGATATATCACCGAGACTTTCTTAAAAAAAAGGCTGTTAAAACTGGGTCTGAATATATGTTTACAGCATACAAAAAAGCCCGAAATCAATTAAATAACCTTATTAGGGATACAAAAAGTAATTTTATACCAGTCTGATCAAAAATCCCCAGCAATCTGGATTCAGAAAAAAATTTTCCACGGAAACTGCAATGCTTGACGCAACCAATAGGTGGTTAATAAATATGGACCGAGGTTATTTAAATGGAGTAATATTTTTAGATATCAAAAAAGCATTTGATTGCGTAGATCATGATATCTTATTAAAAAAGTTAGCTCTCTACGGTTGCACAGGGACGACGTATGAGTGGTTTCGATCTTATCTTTCAAATCGAACCCAGATGTGCAAAGTAGGCCAAACAGTGTCCTCATTGTGGAATACCCCAAGGGTCTAACTTAGGACCTTTATTGTTTCTTATATATGTTAACGACCTTCCAAACTGTTTATCCTTTTCCGATATTAATTTATATGCTGATGATACGAATTTAACAACTGGTGGTGAAACTATAGGTGATATTCAAAATAGACTAAATGCTGATTTAGAAAAGGTCCATCATTGGTTGTTAGCAAACAAATTAACTCTCAATACTGAAAAAACGGAATACATGTTAATAGGCTCTCGGCAACGTTTAAATGATATGCAAAATGATCACTCAATAAGATTAGGAAATGATGAAATTAAAAGAGTGAATGAGTCAAAAACTTTAGGAATTTTAGTAGATGACCAGCTCCTTTGGAAAAATCATATAAATTCTTCAGTTTCCAAAATTTCCAAAGGAATTGGTATGTTGAGACGCATGAAACCTTATATACCGAAGTTTGCTCTTATACAAGTTTAAAATGCCATAATTCTGCCACATTTTGACTACTGTAGCCTTGTTTGGGATACTTGTAATAGTTATTTGATCGAAAAGTTACAAAAAATGCAAAACAGGGCTGCACGAGTTATAACTGGTAAATCGTATGAAACAAGGTCGAGTGAAATCCTAGCAGACCTTTGGTGGCTACCATTGGCAAAACAAATGAAAATAAAAAAGGCAACGTTTATGTACAATATAAGAAACAAAAATCACAATGAATCTATGATAAATATGTTTAAAATAAGCAACAATGAAGCTCATAATCTACGAAGTAACGAAATTAATTTTCAAATTCCAAAGCCAAGGACAAACTTTATGAAGAAAAGCATCAGCTTTTCCGGCGTAACATTGTGGAATGATCTGCCAACCACTGCAAAACAACAAGAGCTAACAATTGGTCAATTTAAAAATATTCTTGGTAGCCATTTTACGTCTAATAATTAGTAATTTCTCTTATTTCTTATACTTTCATAAACTTATATAATTGTGTGTGTTAATTTTTGTAAATAATGTATAGATTGATTTTTACTAGCGTGTGAACGGCCTCTTGAAAATCAGTTTTTAGTACTGAAGGGTTACCGTTTTGTAAATAAGGTTAAATATAATAATAATAATAATAATAATAGGTTTGAAACTGTATAATATATAAGTAATTTATAGCTTGTAGATACATGCATCATTGACGTATAATTATACTCAGTATAGCCATGCAGTTACATGTCGAGCAACAATACACAATCAACATATTTCTAGCCAACTTTTGTTTCTCTTACACGTTTCTTTTTCTTTCTGATTTATTAAAACGTACGTCTGTATCTTCCACAATATAATGACTAATGTTTTAAACTTCTGCAAGGCATTAGATTCCTGGTTTTATGAAATATTTCAGTTTCATTACACCATTTTCATTGAATGTTCATAATTTTGTTGCAGCTACCAGAAATGGCTTTTTCGGTTGGTAATGCACATTGAATCTGAAAAGTGCCTTATCTGGAGAAGCTGCGGAAAATAATTGCTCGGGGTGGTATTCTGCAGTGATGGTTAAATGGGGTGGTATTGTACAGAGATGCGAAATTTCGTTATCACAATGGAAATACGTTGCGTAATATCGCAACGAAACGGAACCTTGAAAGAGCCCGTTGCAATTATACAGGATGTCCCAGTCAGCTATTCTTATAATTATTCAGGTATGAATACAGTAGAAGCAATGGCATTTAAAAGAAATCATGATCAGCCTGGTATGCATGAGACAAATATATGAACATGCATGCATGCACCCCAAATTAAGCTTCTATTATTATATAGCTACATGCAGGCTGGTTTCAGTACCTGATCTAGAGTTAGTCAAAACAAACTAAACGCCTTAATTTTAATTAAATTCGAAACACCACAAAAAAAATTTTACATCCCAAAATGTCCCAGTCTTATCTCCAAGAGTTGTGGGCACAGCTTGGCTAATTTTCCGATGCGCGATTCGATTTCGCTCGCATTATACGGCAATTCCTCCAAGAGGAACGAATAAACCGTTGTTTCATGCTGTTCGATTAAGTTTAGATTGAATTGGGGTCAGAATATATTAATACATGTTGATTCTGGTCCTATTCTAAATAATATCACTATCGCTATTTCGCCGTTTAACAAGATGATGTGGTCGTGTATGGGCGCGTTGACACGTCGTAGTTTGCACAGGATTGAAGATTTAATATAATATAAGCGCGAATTCCAAAGGCAAAGTGTAAGACAAAGCGAATGTATTATGCGGTTTATTTACATTTTTGAACAATTGAACAATAGACCTATCTAAATGCGAATATGAACTGTATTGTTTATGTTCAGAGGCTCTATATTAAAGACTGGCACGTGCGCCGGAGTTAACGCCAGAACAGGCGTCTTGTTGTAATTAAAAATCCACGCTTATTAGCTTTTATATTGTGTATATATTGTCAGTATATTAAAGCACGCATTTTCTGAGTTAGCTATGTGGATTATCAAAGTATGACATATTTTTGAGGTCATTCATTAATTTGGTTAAAATTATTTGGAAAGCATTTATATCAAACTAAGTTTACATGTGCATCTTCGTGTAAGAAAGCAGTTGAAACTTCCCTAGAAAATTTAGTATTTAAAACATTCGTAGCACATTTTAATATAGCTTGAGAGTTGACTTAATTTACTTCACCTCATTCATCTGGGATATTATGCACTATCATTGCACGAGAAGTCAATCATTCAACAGTTACAAGTACTATAACATTTCACTGTTTCAGTTATAAATGCTAATTACTCCGCCTGCGTATGCGCAGCGGAGTCTTAAAATGCCATGGTCTTTTTTCCTTTTCGTCGTAGTCGTAGTTTTGGGCGACAGAAGTTGGCATTTCTACAGGTAACCCAAAACAACTTCATTTCTGACCGAGAAGCCCTGGGTTACACGGATGAATTATGTACATCAGTTGGCATTTAGGGAGGTTTGGGGGATTTTGGGCAATATTTATTTTTCTTTGTGTGATTGTGTCCTTGTGCCTCGTGTTTGAATCGACGTTCTTCCCTCGTGTAAAATATGAATGTCGAATTGAAAGAGTTTTCAGAACCATGTTCAACAACTAAAAAGGTAAGTTGTTAAGATTTAGATTGTATTCATATGCTGTGGCGGTAATAGCATAATAGTATACCCAAGATTTTCTGTTTTATAGTTGATTTAGTGATTCACGTTGACGTAGTGTTTTAATACAAAGTTACAAACTATATTCAAAGTACTGTTTGCTCTCGGAAAATATTATACATACTACAAATTTAGCGACCGTGCATGTTTAAGAATTCGATATTTCTATTTACTAGAGTCTATTTTAAAGCCTGTTTTATGCCGAACCAAAGTAATTTTAGGATTTTAAATTAAGCTGCCAAGCTCTGTCGTATTTCAGATTACACCATGACATTCTTTTATCACAAATATTAAATTTCTTTACTATCTTGACGATTACACTGCAAAAACTGCCCAGGTAACACAAGATTGCATGGGAAAACTCTAAAAGTATTAAATTACCACTATAAAAAATCGATACATGGTGGAAGACTTTGCCCAGAAGCGTGGCATATAAATATGAGTAATCATGCTCTGAATAGAGACGACAGTACCCATTTGCCAGAGAAATATGCATCTTATTGGCAGGTGACATCATCCCTTGGGTATCTAAGAAGCTTTGATTCCAGCTTTAGATCACCCCTGATGAAGACAGTAGACTGGACTGTCGAAACGTTAGGTCCTGATTACAATTTGACCAGGTTTTGTAATCATTTATATAAACCAGAGTAGCAAGCGATAACATTGAATTTGATTTGCCAAACATATAACACCCTATTTTGTTCTAATTTCCAGGTTTTGGTGCCCTTGAGTGTGAATTCCATGAATGCACATTTGAATACCAAGTCACATTTGAATGCCAACTTAACTTTGAATGCCAACTTACCTTTGAATGCCAACAATGAAGTTATAATGAATAAAGTTATATTAATTAATGAAGTTACATCAGTAAACAATGTTAAGCAACTGAATGAAGTTACATCATTAAATAAAGTTAAATCAATGAATAAAGATGCTTTAATGAATAATTTCATATTAATGAATACAAAATGTATAACAAAAAATCCCAAAAGTATGAATGACAACAGTACGACATCCAACAGTAAAAAAAGCAAAAGTGTACATGATACTAAAAGTTTTCAAACCTGTACCAATAGTGTTACACCGATTCAATTACATTGTTTTAGATCTCGTTATGTGAAATTTATTTCTGATAAAAATGCTAAAAGGGTAGGTCGTCGTGAACGAGAACCAAGTAGAATTCCAGTTAAGAGACTCTGCCGCCTATTCACAAAGAGTAGAAAGTTGAGGAAAGCTATTCGAAAAGTAATAAAGAGAACTATACCTGCATCATCCCATATTCATTGCTACACAAAAGCATTCAGTCATGAACGTCAGAGAGTTTCAAGTAACAATTGTTTCTATCAATACATTAAAACAAAACTAATACATTGTAAGAATTCAGAAATAACAAAACCTCGACCAAGGCACTACAAAAAAGTTAAGAAAAATAGACAGCAAAATTACAACATATTCAATTTTGGTAAAACACAAAAGCCTATTACCGGTATACATAAGGATTTGAACCACAGTTACCGAGTGAATTTTTGCAAGCTCACCCTTTGTGGCGACATTGAAGTAAATCCTGGTCCTAATTTTAATAACCCTGAAAGAACTATATGCTCCTTATAGTCAAGGTAATGTTGAAATATTTGGTCAAAATGCTGGCCGTCAGTGTGTAGCTATGAGTTTATGCTCTCTGATATACTTGAATCGCAACAATTCAATATGTGATTCGACAGACTTAGTTAACATTATGAATCTCGGTAATCAGTTATATTCTTCACTGTCAAGATTATCAAGACAAACGTACTTACTACTTGAAGAACTGCCTACAATGGTAACTGTTGAAGATACTGATCACTCACTTGAGTTGAGTCAAAGTTATTCTGGTAACCTTCATTCACCTATCATGGCTGAAAGTGTCCCATTTGTCATGCCTCTAGATTCTGCTTTAGAACAATTACAGCGAGAAACATTCAGTTCATTTCTTTTAACTATCGAGTACAACACTGTATCTATCTTTATTGATCCCAATGCTTTACTAAAGGTATTCGATTCCCATGCTAGAGATTCTTTTGGTATGCCTCATCCACACGGGACATGCGTCCTATTAGAATTTGACTCCATTAGAAATTTGACAGAGTATTTTAAAGTTATTTACAGGCCAGGTGCTTTATTTGAAATAAAAGGTGTGAAAATTGTAAATGATACAAGCGATGACTTTTCACAAATTGTGAATACTAATGATGTTAGTCCAAACACTAACACTAATTTATGTTGCTCAACATCAAAACTAACAGTTCTGGATGACGCAATGAATGATAACTGTGATTTGAAAAAAATGCAAAGTCAATATATCCTCCTTTACGCTATTTGTTTCTCTACTGTGAAGACCCGTAATTATTGGAATGATGAAACGCGAAACGCCATTGTTGAACATGCTATAGAATCGTTCCAAGTAGCCCTTAATGAAAATCTGTTGTCGTCAACTCATTTTCCTGAAAGCATACAAATATGTGGTTCAACAATTGACATAACTTATACAGCTAGACCTGAAGGAACGTTGTGTTATGCTTCTGTATCCAGCAAGATAGCTTTGGAAAAAGTAATCTTGGCAAACACCAATAGCAATATAGGATTTTTAATTTGTTTGGGAGACGATTATTTAGCTTGTATAATTCAGAAAAAAATGCATGTTAAGAAGCACAGACAGATAACAAAGTATGTTTTACTTGTTCCAAATGAAATTCCTCAACTAAATCTTTCGAAAGAACTTTCCGACTCCCGTTGTGTTGTTGAAGGGTTATGCGAATATCTTAATCTCAAAGAACCTGACCTTCAGAAAACTGAATATATTCTTCAATTTTGTCAAGTCCACAACCACTAACAAAGTCAGAAAAGCAAAGAGTGCTACGAAAACATATTTCCAATAAACAAAAGGAAAAAGTACGTGAAAATAAGAAAAAGAATTATAGCTCTATGAGCCCTGTCAAAAAGAAAGCTCTTCTAGATAGTTTAGAACTTAAATACAAGGAAATGGACCCTATAAAAAAACAAGCACTAAATGAAACTAAGACACGTAAATACAAGGAAATGGACCCTATAAAAAAACAAGCACTAAATGAAACTAAGACACGTAAATACAAGGAAATGGATCCTATTGAAAAGCAAGCACTAAATGAAACTAAGACACGTAAATACAAGGAAATGGACCCATTGAAAAGCAAGCACTAAATGAAACTAAGACGCGTAAATACAAGGAAATGGACCCAAAAAAAAAGCAAGCACTAAATGAGACTAAGACACGTAAATACAAGGAAATGGACCCTGTCGAAAAGCAAGGACTTCTTGAAAATCTAAAACTTAAGTACAAGGAAATGAACCCTGTAAAAAAGCAGTCTCTTTGTGAGAAGATGTACATAGATACAAGTCTATGGATCCTTTCGACAAAAAGATTTTACTTGAAAAACGAGCAATGAATTATCAATCAATGGGTGCAACTGAAAAAGAAGCTTATCGTGAGAAATGTAGAACAAACGCAAAACGTAGATATCATGAAACGAATTCACCTCAAAATGCAAAGAAACAACATGATTTGCACTATTATATATCTATGTTTCATACGAGAATAAAGGAAGGTCCTTATTATGTGTGTCAGTTTGTAACCGTCTGTTGTATAAAAATCAGTTAAATTGTTAGAAAGGAAAAAATACGATTCTGTTCCAAACTCTGTATTCACCATCGTAACTTCGTTGACGGCAAAGAATATATTGCATAACTTGTCACTCAAAGATAATAAGGACGAATTCCCTGTCAGGCAGTTTACAATGATATGTTGTTGATGAAATTCCAGTAGAACTTGCACTTCTAGAAAAACTGGAACAAATTCTAATTGCGCAAAGAATTGTGTTTGAAAAGATAATTGTAATGCCAAAAGGGCAACAGAAAAAAGTTTCGGGAGCAATTTGTAATGTACCAGACTGTGATCAGACATGTAATGTTTTACCACGGCCACCTGAAATGTCTGGTATAATAATGCTCAAGCTAAACGCAAACTTGAATTTAGAGTCATGTATATTTTCAAGCAGTTCGTCCCCAACAAGTTCTAAATGCATTGAATTGGCTAAAACAAAATAACCCATTGTATTACAATATTAGAACTGATATGAATAATATCAGTGCAAATCTTCAAAACTTAGAACAAGATGAACTTTAGCAGAAACGTCAGAATCAGCAGATACGTCTTCTAATATACCACCAAATGAAACTGACAATATGGAAGAAGATGATGATCCACTAAATAAATATCGACGAGCAACAAATGAATCATGTTACAGTCAGTACTACCAGACTATCCTGTTACTATACAACAAAGTGGTTCACTGGGTAATGTAATATATGAATGCTCCTGGAGAAAATAGACACCCTGTATCAATAATGACCGACAAGAACAAAAAAAATATTTCCAAAAGGACGCTTGGGTATATGAAGAGAGAAAGATTAAATATCTCCTGTGAAGTACTCAATGCGCGTCTTCTGCATACAGTGGAGATTGCTACAAATTCAGAATATCTATTCTTGCACAATTAACTGAACAAAAGAAAGTCGCTGATAGCATAACATTGCTTAAAAAGATCCAAGGCCAGCCTGTGACTGCATCCCAGATAAAGTCAGATGTTAACAAATTGAAAAGCCTAGTTGTCAAGATCAAGCATACTTATTGAGGCAAATTCCTGGTACACCACCCTACTGGCAAAAGTTTATGTAGAAGTAGTCGCATGTAAAACAACTTGGTATCAACATGGTTTACGTTATCATGCTGACCTGAGAGGCCTGAGTTGTTTCAAATAGTTGCTAAAAAAAGAACGAAGAAGAAGTGAAGCTTATCGTATGTGGAAAGGTGTCAAAATGTAAATTGCTAATCCTGTGTTGTTGCAAACACTTAACACGAGTAAAACATTTTTTAGTGAAGTCCTTCTTAGTCATGTAACCCAATAGGCAAAATACTTACCTCGAATTGAGTTCAAAAGAGATCTCCCCACTTACATGCATTAGTATGGACTTCTGATTGTCCAAAACTTACTCTGAGAGCAAGGATGCCTATGTAGCAATTTAGATGAACATGTCAAGCTAACCTTCCAATAAACAAGATGAACTAGAGTGCACGAGTTAGTCAAAACGTATCAAAAACATAACCATCAAAAACCTGCAGAAAGTACAAAAACGTTCAATGTCGTTTAATTTGGACAGTTCTTCACCAAACGAACAATATAGCTGAGCCTCTGAGAGAATATGGATGAGGAAGCCAAGTGCACTAACTTAATAGACGAAAAGAAATCCTAACATTAGTCAAAAACAAAATTGATGAAGTCTTGAATCCATCTCAAAAGAAAAAAATCGCAACTGCTACCGAAAAAGATATATTAGATTCAGTTGGTAAGTGAAGGTGAATATTATTGGCTCTCTCGATTTCACCAGATCTGATTTCGACTACATCTTAAACGACCAGTAGATAGTTGTTTATTAACAATTTTCAATTACAACTACAACCAGTTTTAATCATTACAAATGCATAACATATGTATGCTCATATTTACAAAGGATGAAACTGAATGTTCTCAGGCTATACTTAACGCTGCAAAGGAAGCTAAATCATCTAACATGAACATCAGAGACGGTTTAAAAAAAATTGGTGCTGCTTTTCTTTCTACAAGAGAGGTTAGTTCACAAGAATGTGTATATAGATGTATGCCTGAACTGTGGTTGAGAAAAATATTCCCAAAGACTGTTTTTGTCGGTACAGATTTACCAGAGAAAAGAGTCCGTATGACTAAAACTCAAGTGAGCTTGATGAACTTGATGACGAGAGCACAGATATTTACAAATCCAACATAATTGAGCGTTATAGCCTAAGACCAAAAGGAATTCCTGTTGATAGATGTTTAGCACAATTTGCTGCATTCTATTATAAGGATAGGACAGAGAAGTTGAAACGAAGGATTCTCAACCTGATGTTTTAAATGATGACTTGCTTGAATCACATCACTCGAAGGAAGATACAGAACAATCTCTTCCACCCAAAATTAAATTAATGAACAGAAATGAAACTATGAGGTGTAGGAAGGTTCAAGCTATTAAAATATCATACACCAAATAAAAGAAAAGAACCAGAGTTATATTTCCATCATTTGCTTATGCTGTATTTTCCTTGGAGAAGCGAAACAGAGCTC
>NW_021163701.1:0-27404 GCF_004324835.1 Dendronephthya gigantea | reverse complement strand
ACCCTAACCTCCTAACCCTAACCCTACCCTAACCCTAACCCTAACCCTAACCCTAACCCTAACCCTAACCCTAACCCTAACCCTAACCCTAACCCTAACCCTAACCCTAACCCTAACCCTAACCCTACCCTAACCCAACCCTAACCCTAACCCTCCCTAACCCTAACCCTAACCCTAACCCTAACCCTAACCTACCCTAACCCTAACCCTACCCTAACCCTAACCCTAACCCTAACCCTAACCCTAACCCTACCCTAACCCTAACCCTACCCTAACCCTAACCCTAACCCTAACCCTAACCCTAACCCTAACCCTACCCTAACCCTAACCCTAACCTAACCCTAACCCTACCCTAACCCTAACCTAAACCCTAACCCTAACCCTAACCCTAACCCTAACCCTAACCTAACCCTAACCTAACCCTAACCCTAACCCTAACCCTAACCCTACCTACCTAACCCTAACCCTAAACCCTAACCCTAACCCTAACCCTAACCCTAACCCTAACCCTAACCCTAACCCTAACCCTAGGGTTATACTAAAAATTTAAAAAGTTCTTGAAAAAATCTGAAAAAATTTTTATAATTAATAAAAAACTCTAATTATCCCTAAACATCCCTTTATAGCCCTAGGAAACACTTCCAAACCCTAAAAATTAAAGAAATAAATTTTAGCTATCTCTAACCCTAACCCTTACCATAAAAAAAATCCAAAATTTTAAATGGCTCAAAAAAATCTGAAAAAATTTTTAAAATAAAAAGAATATTATATTTATCCTAAAACTACCCTTCATGTCCCTGAAAATTTTTAAACGTCTAAAATTGTAATTTAATTTTAAGCTTTTACCAACCCTAACCCTTACCCTAAAAAAATTCAAAATTTTAATTTGCTCGAACAAATCTGAAAAAATGTTTAAAATTAAGAAAATAATTTTTGGAGCCTAAAACATCCCTTCATGTCTCTAGAAAACGTTTTAAACTCCCAAAAATCAAAAAAGAAATAAAACCAACCCTATGGCATACCCTTGACCCCATGGCAACCCCCAACCCTAAGGCTGACCGTTTCTCGCCTCTGAGACCCGTAATTTTCTCTCCTCCTCTCTTCTCTCCTTTTTCCTCTCCCTCCTCCCCCCTCTCCCTTTCTCTCCCCCTCTTCCCTCCCTCTCCCCTCCTCCTCCCCCCTCTCTTTCCCCCCTTTTTTTCTCTTTTTTTTCCTTTTTTTCTCCCCTGTTTTTTTCCCTCCTTTTTCTTCCCCCTTTTTTCCCTCTTTTTTCCCCTCCTTTTTTTTCCCCCTTTTTTTCTCCCCCTTTTTTTCTCCCCTTTTTTTTCTCCCTTTTTTCTTCCCCTTTTTTTTCCTCTTTTTTTTCCCCCTTCTTTTTCCCTTTTTTTCCTCCCCTTCTTTCTCCCCTTTTTCCTCCTCCCTTTTCCTTCCCTTTCTTTCCCCTCCCTTTTTTTTCCTTCCTCTTTCCTCTCCCTTCCTTTCCCTCCTTCTCCCCTTCCCTTCCTTCCTCCTCTCCTTTTCTCTCCCCTCCTTTCCCTCTCCCCTCCCCCTCTTCCCTTCTCTCTCCTCTTCCCCTTTCCTTTTCCTTTTTCTCCCTTCCCTTTTCTTTTCTTTCCTTCTCCCTTCCCTTTTCCCCCTTCCCTTTTCCTTCCTTTCCCTCTCTCTTCTCTTTTCTTTCCTTCCCTCTTTCTCTCCTTTCCCTCCCCCTCCTCTCCCCTTCCCTCTTTTCCTTCCCTCTCCTTTGTCCTTTCCCTTCCCTTTTTTCCCCTTCTTTTTTTCCCCCTTCCCCTTTCCCTCTTCTCTTCCCTTCCCCTTCCTCTTCCTTTCCTTTTCCTCTTTCCCTTCTCTCCTTTTTCCCCTCCCTTTTCTTTTCTTTTCCTTTCCCTTCTCCTTTCCTTTCCCCTTCTCTCTCTCCTCTTCTTCCCCCTTTCCCTCTCCTTTTTCTTTCCCCCTCTCCCTCTTCTTTTTCCTCTCCCTCTCCCTCCTCTTTCCTCTTTCCCCTCCCTTTTCTTCTCTTTCCTCTCCCCTTCTCCCTTTCCTCTCTTTCCCTTCTCCCTCTTTCCTTTCCCCTTCTCTCCTCTTTCTCTCTCCTTCCCCTCCTTCCCCCTTTCTCCCCTCTTCCCCCTTTTTTTTCTCTTTCTTCTTTTTCTCCTCTCTTCTCCTTCTTTCCTTCCCCCCTTCTCTTTCTCTTCTCTTTTTCTTTCTCCTTTTTTTTTCCTTCTCCCTTTTTTTCTCCTTCCCCTTCCCTCTTTTTTCCCCCCCTCTTCCTTTTCCCTTTCCTTTTCTCTCTTCTCTTTTCTTTCCCTTTTTTTTTTTTTCCTCTCCCCTTGCCTTTCCCCTCTCTTTCTCCTTCCCTCCTCTCTCTCTCCCCCTTTCCCCCCTTTCCCCCTTTTTCCTCCCTCCCTCTCCTCTCCCTCTTCTCCCTCCCCTTTTTTTTTTCCTCCTTCCTCTTTTTTCCCTTCCTTCTCTTTTCTCTCCCCTCTCATTTTTCCTTCCCTTCTCTTCTCCCCCCTCTCTCTTCTTCCCTTTCTCTCCCCTTTCCCTCCTTTCCCCTCCTTTCCTCCCTCTCTCCCTTCTCACCTCTCCTTCCCTCTCCCCCTTCTCCTTTTCCTCCTTCTCCCTCCCTCTTCCTTCCCCTCCCTTTTCTTCCTTCCCTCTCCCTCTCCTCTCCTTTCCTCCCTTCTTTCTCCTCCTCTGCCTTCTCTTCCTGCTCCCTCCTTTCCCCTCCTTCCCCCTCCCCTTTCTTCTCTCTCCTTTCTTTCTTCTTCTCCTCCCCCCCTTCCATTCCTTCTCAATTTTTTCACAACTTCTCTCGACATATCCCAACCCTTTCTCACATTTCTCCAAATTTTCTCTCACAATTTTCCCAACATTTTTCCACACCATTTCCCAACTTCCTTCCAACTTTCTTCCAACCTTTCCATAACTTCTTTCCCATCATTTTCCCAACATTTCCCTAAATTTTTCTCAACCTTCTCCCAATTTTCCATAACTTTCTCCCAACTTTCTCCCAATTTTCTCCCTATCTCTTTCCCAACATTTTCCGCATCTTTTTCTCCAACTTTTTCTTACCTTTTTCCCAACATTTTCTACATATTTCTGCAACCTTTTTCCCAACTCTTTTCCAACTTTTTAACAACTTTTTTTCCCAACTTTTTTCCCAACTTTTCACAACTTTTTTTCTAACTTTTTTCCAACTTTTTCCCAACTTTTCCCAACTTTTTCCCAACTTTTTCCCAACTTTTTCCCAACTTTTTCCCAACTTTTTCCCAACTTTTTCCCAACTTTTTCCCAACTTTTTCCCAACTTTTTCCACAACTTTTTCCCAACTTTTTCCCAACTTTTTCCCAACTTTTTTCTCAGCTTTCTTACCTTTTCCCAACATTTCCACATCTTTCTCCAAATTTTTTTCCCAACTCTTTTACAACTTTTTAACAACATTTTTTTTAACTCTTTCCCAACGTTTCCCAGCCTTTTTTCCATGTTTTACCCATATTTTCCCCATCTTTTTCCCAACTTTTTCCTAACATTTTCCACATCTTTCTCTAAATTTTTTTCCAACTTTTTTTTTAACTTTTTAAATACTTTTTAACAACTTTTTAACTACTTTTTGCACCTCCCCCCACACTTTTTACACACTTTTTACACACTTTTTTACACACTTTTCCAACTTTTTAACACCATTTTTACACTTTTTAACACCATTTTCACACACTTTTCACACCATTTTTACACACTTTTTACACACTTTTTACACGCTTTTTTACACACTTTTTACACACTGTTTAAACACTTTTTGCACATTTTTAACACCATTTTTACAACATTTTTACACCATTTGTACATTATTTTTACACTATTTTAACGCCATCTTTACACAATTTTACACCACTTTTGCACCATTTTTAACTGTTTTTAAATTGTTTTTCCACTTTCTTTACACACTTTTTTACACCATTCTTACACCAATTTTACACACATTTGACACCATTTTTACATTATTTTCACATTATTTTTACACACTTTTTACACACTTTTTTACACTCTTTTTATACACTTTTTTACACCTTTTTTACACCTTTTTTACACCTTTTTTACACCTTTTTTACACCTTTTTTACACCTTTTTTACACCTTTTTTACACCAATTTTGCAACAATTTTGCAACAATTTTGCAACAATTTTAAACACTTTTTACACACTTTTTACACACTTTTTTACACGCTTTTTACACACTTTTTACACCTTTTTTTACACCATTTTTACACACTTTTTACGCACTTTTTTACACCATTTTAACACCATTTTTACACCACTTTTACACCATTTTTACTGCATCTTTACACCCTTTTTACACCATTTTTACACCATTTTTAACACTTTTTTACACATTACTTTTACACACTATTTTTACACCATTTTTACACAATTTTACACACTTTTTTACACCAATTTTACACACCTTTTTAAACACTTTTTACACACTTTTTACACACTTTTTACACACTTTTTTACACCAATTTTACACCATACTTACACTATTTTTTGACATTATTTTTACACTATTTTTAAATCTATTTTCACACACATTTTCACACAAATTTTTACACCAAATCCTAATCCTAGTGATTTTATCAAGCTCTAAGCTTTTACATATTCTTTAATTAATCTGGATTTTTTTACCAACAAAGAATTTTGTCTTGGGCTACCTGTGTCTATCTTGGGCTACCTGTGTTCTTCAAAACAGATAGCCCAAGACAAATTAACTCTTCATCAAAAAAAAATCTTAAACTTTATATCTTAACATTTTTTAGCTTTCTTTAATTCTCTGAGATTTTTTTTGAAAAAAAAGTCTTTTGTCTTGGGCTACCTGTGTCTATCTTGGGCTACCTGTGTCTGCTTCGAAACAGGTAACCCAAGACAAATTAATTCTTCATCAAAAAAAAATCTTAAACTTTATATCTTAACATTTTTTAGCTTTCTTCAATTCTCTGAGATTTTTTTTGAAAAAAAAGTCTTTTGTCTTGGGCTACCTGTGTCTATCTTGGGCTACCTGTGTCTGCTTCGAAACAGGTAACCCAAGACAAATTAATTCTTCATCAAAAAAAAATCTTAAACTTTATATATTAACATTTTTTAACTTTCTTTATTTCTATGAATCTTGAGAAAAAAGTGAATCCGAAAATGAATCTCTAGAAAAAAGTGAATCTGAAAATGAATCTGAAAAAAAATTGAATCAAAAAATCAATCTCGAGAAAAAAAGTGAATCTGTAAATGAATCTCAAGAAAAAAGTGAATCCGAAAATGAATCTAGAGAAAAAAGTGAATCCGAAAATGAATCTCGAGAAAAAAAATGAATCGGAAAATGAATCTCATGAAAAAAAGTGAATCCGAAAATGAATCTCGAGAAAAAAAGTAAATCAAAAAATGAATCTTAAGAAAAAAGTGATTCCGAAAATGACTCTCGAGAAAAAATTGATTCCAAAAATGAATCTCGAGAAAGAAAGTGATTCCGAAAATGAATCTCAAGGAAAAAGTGATTTCGAAAATGAATCTCGAGAAAAAAGTGAATCCGAAAATGAATCTCGAGAAAAAAGTGAATCCGAAAATGAACCTCATGAAAAAAGTGAATCCGAAAATGAATTTAGAAAAAAAGTGAATACAATGAAAAAAGTGAATCTGAAAATGAACCTCATGAAAAAAGTGAATCCGAAAATGAATTTAGAAAAAAAAGTGAATACAAAAATGAATCTCGAGAAAAAAGTGAATCCGAAAATGAATCTCGAGAAAAAAGTGAAAGTGAAAATGAATCTCGAGAAAAAAGTTATTCCGAAAATGAATCACAGAAAAAAGTGAATCCGAAAATGAATCTCGAGAAAAAAGTGAATCCGATAATGAATATGAAAAAAAAGTTATTCCGAAAAAGAATCTGAAGAAAAAAGTGAATCCGTAAATGAATCTCGAGAAAAGTGAATCTAAAAATGAATCTCGAGAAAAAAAATGAATCGGAAAATGAATCTCATGAAAAAAAGTGAATCCGAAAATGAATCTTGATAAAAAAGTGAATCCAAAAATGAATCTGAAAAAAAAGTGATTCCGAAAATGAATCTCGAGAAAAAAGTGAATCCCAATTTGAATCTGGAGGAAAAAACTGAATCTAAAAATGAATCTCGAGAAAAAAGTGAATCCGAATCTTTATCTGGAGAAAAAACTGAATCCAAAATCAATCTGGAGAAAAAAGAGATGGGTAAAATGAACCTGGAGAAAAAAGTGAAACCAATTGATTGTGAGTTGACAATTTTTCGCAGAAGTGGAAAATGATTTTGGAGAAAAAAGTGAAACCGAAAATGAATCTTGACAAAATGTGAATCCGAATCTGAATTGGAGAAAAAATTGAATCCGAATCTGAAAGCGAAAATGAATCTAGAGAAAAAAGACGAATCCAAAAATGAAATTGCAAAAAAAAGTGAAACCGAAAATGAATGTCGAGAAAAAACTGAATCTCAATTTGAATCTGGAGAAAAAAACTCATACCAAAAATGAATCTTGAGAAAAAAGTTAATCCATCCGAGAATGAATCTCAAGAAAAAAGTGAATCCGAATCCGAATGTTGAGAAAAAACTGAATCCAAAATCAATCTGCAGAAAAAAGAGATGGGTAAAATGAACCTGGAGAAAAAGTTAAACCAATTTTGATTGTGAGTTGACAATTTCGATTGTTAGTTGACAATTTTGATTGTGAGTTGACAATTTTGATTGTGAGTTCACAATTTTGATTGTGAATTGACAATTTTGATTGTGAGTTGACAATTTTTCGCAGAAGCGGAAAATGAATTTGGAGAAAAAAGTGAAACCGAAAATGAGTCTTGACAAAATTGAATCCGAATCTGAATTTAGGAAAAAATTGAATCCGAACGTGAAAGCGAAAATGAATCTAGAGAAAAAAGTCGAATCCGAAAATGAATCTGCAAAAAAAAGTGAAACGGAAAATTAATCTCGAGAAAAAAGTGAATCCCAATTTGAATCTGGAGAAAAAAACTGAATCCAAAAATGAATCTCCAGAAAAAAGTGAATCCATCCGAGAATGAATCTCGAGAAAAAAGTTAATCAGAATCCTAATGTGGAGAAACAAACTGAAACCAAAATGAATCTGGAGAAAAATGAGATGGAGAAAATGAACCTGGAGAAAAAGTGAAGCCAATTTTGATTGTAAGTTGACAACTTCGATTGTGAGTTGACAATTTTGATTGTGAGTTGACAATTTTGATTGTGAGTTGAAAATTTTGATTGTGATTCGAAAATTTTGCTTGTGAGTTGACAATTTTGATTGTGAGTTGACAATTTTGACGGTTAGTTGACAATTTTTCACAGAAGCGCAAAATGAATTTGGAGAAAAAAGTTAACCGAAAATGAGTCTCGACAAAATGTGAATCCGAATCTGAATTGGAGTAAACAATTGAATCCGAATCTGAAAGCGAAAATGAATCTCAAGAAAAAAGTCGAATCAGAAAATGAATCTGCAGAAAAAGTGAAACCAAAAATTAATCTCGAGAAAAAAGTGAATCCCAATTTGAATCTAAAGAAAAATATGAATTCCAAAAATGAATCTCGAGAAAAAAGTGAATCCATCCGGGAATGAATTTCGAGAAAAAAGTTAATCAGAATCTGAATGTGGAGGAAAAAAACTGAATCCAAAATCAATCTGGAGAAAAAAGAGATGGGTAAAATGAACCTGGAGAAAAAAGTGAAACCAATTTTGATTGTGAGTTGACAATTTCGATTATTAGTTGACAATTTTGATTGTGAGTTGAAAATTTTGATTGTGAGTTGACAATTTTGATTGTGATTTCACAATTATTTCGCAGAAGTGGAAAATGAATTTGCAGAAAAAAGTGAAACCAAAAATGAGTCTTGACAAAATGTGAATCCGAATCTGAATTGGAGAAAACAATTGAATCCGAATCTGAAAGCGAAAATGAATCTCAAGAAAAAAGTCGAATCAGAAAATGAATCTGCAGAAAAAAGTGAAACCAAAAATTAATCTCGAGAAAAAAGTGAATCCCAATTTGAATCTAAAGAAAAATATGAATTCCAAAAATGAATCTCGAGAAAAAAGTGAATCCATCCGGGAATGAATTTCGAGAAAAAAGTTAATCAGAATCTGAATGTGGAGGAAAAAAAAATCCAAAATCAATCTGGAGAAAAAAGAGATGGGTAAAATGAACCTGGAGAAAAAAGTGAAACCAATTTTGATTGTGAGTTGACAATTTCGATTATTAGTTGACAATTTTGATTGTGAGTTGAAAATTTTGATTGTGAGTTGACAATTTTGATTGTGATTTCACAATTATTTCGCAGAAGTGGAAAATGAATTTGCAGAAAAAAGTGAAACCAAAAATGAGTCTTGACAAAATGTGAATCCGAATCTGAATTGGAGATAAAAATTGAATCCGAATCTGACAGCAAAAATGAATCTCAAGAAAAAAGTCAAATCCGAAAATAAATCTGGAGAAAAAAGTGAAACTGAAAATGAATCTCGAGAAAAAAGGGAATCCCAATTTGAATCTAAAGAAAAAAAGTGATTCTAAAAATGGGCGTGCTGAAGTGGGCGTGTCTGACCACTTCCACAAAAAATCGGAACTTGAAAGTCAAAGCGTAAGGAAGTAGCGAGAAAACCGCCGCCCACTGGAAGTGACGTCATAATTAGATTTAAGTGGGCGTGTGTGACCACGGCCACAAAAAATCGGAAGTTGAAAGTCAAAGCGTAAGGAAGTAGAGAAATAAGCCGCGCCTACCAAAAGTGATGTCAAAATTAAATTAAGTAGGCGTGTCTGAGCACGCCTACAAAAAATCGGAAGTTGAAAGTCAAAGCGTAAGAAAGTAGTGAAATAAGCCCGCCCACCGGAAGTGACATCATAATTAGATTGAATTGCCATGTTTGACCACGTCCACAAAAAATCGGAAGTTGAAAGTCAAAGTGTAAGGAAGTAGGGAAATAAGCCCCGCCCACTGGAGAAGACGTTATAATTAGATTGGCGTGTCTGACTACGCCCACAAAAAATCGGAAGTTGAAAATCAAAGCGTAAGGAAGTAGGAAAAAAGCCCCGCCCACCAAAAGTGACATCATAATTAGATTAAGCGGGCGTGTCTGTGATTCATAGCTTTATTAGGCACAACAAATTATATATTACATACCAAACCCACAATATAAGGCTGCCAGCATCTCCTAACAAATATGATAGCAAGATTTGCAAGCCCATGCTGTGGCTCTGTCTGTATCTACAAAGAAACAAGACAACTGCTAACACTTATATTATAGAAATGTCTTTACGGAATTATTAAATTTATATAATTTCAGAAAAACATGTTTAAGTAACATAAGAAAGAACAATATATTTTGAAGCCAGGATCAATGGCATAACCAAGATTGGCATACTGGATCATCTCTTATTGATTCAGCGTTACTACTGCAGGAAACCTACACAAACTAACTATATTTACACTGGATAATTCTATCAGCTCTAAACAGTTCATCCCTGCAGTAAGCAACATCTGTTGTTAAAATCACATACCAGCGTAACATATGTTTCACATCATTCAACCATGAACGACGAATAATAACATCCTTGTCTGCAACGATATCACCCTGAGTCTTTTCAATTTGCCCCTAGACAGGTTCAACAACAGATATAAAGCACAAGATGATAAGAAGCACACCCAAGATTGGAGTTACCTGAAACACATCAAGTAATAACATGTTTATTTCACATGTTTACATACCCTGTGTTTTCTCTATTATAAAATAATTTCACCACTAAATGCAGAAGATACTTTTGAACCAACAACATCTTGAGAGACCACTAAAAAGTTTTCACTATATAGTTAAGACAATGAAATAATCTAGTCTTGATAATGGTAATACTTTCAAAAATATCCTGGAGACAAATAAAATGTATAATAATGATCTTTCTCACCTGCAACAGGGATTTCAAAAGAAAACAAAGCCAACATTTGTGTTCTTCTTCCAGGGACAAAAAAGTCAGCAATGCAGTTTGTTTGAATTGTTTAAATTTGTATTCAGTCGGTTACCATGAATGATGAAGAAAGAAATGCCTAAAAATACGTTTGTTGGTTCTTTGGCATAAGTGAAAATTTTGAACTGGTAAACATTATATGGGCTGCTAGCTAGCTGAAAATATTTCTCCTGTGATTTATAGCTTTGGGTAAAACAAACTGTATATTACATACCAAACCCACAATATTAGGACTGCCAGCATCTCCTAACAAATGTGATAGTAGGATTTGCCATGCCGATGCTGTGGCTGTGTCTATATCTACAATGAAACAAGACAACTGCTAACAATTATATTATAGAAATGTCTTTACCGAAATAATAAATTTATATAATTTCAGAAATACATATTTAACTTAAAATAAGAAAGAACAATATATTTTGAAGCCAGGAATGGCATACTGGATCATCTCCTATTGATTCAGTGTTTACTACAGCAAGAAACCTACACAAACTAACTATATTTATACTGCATAATTCTATCAGTTAAAATCACCTACCAGCATAACATATCAAATACATCCTGGAGTCAGATAAAACTTAACAATGATCTTTCTCACCTGCCAACGGGGATTTCAAAATAAAACAAAGCCAACATTCGTGTTCTTCTACCAGAGACAAAAAGGTCAGCAATGCAGCTTGTTTGAGTTATTTGAACCTGGTATTAGGTTGGGTGCAAAATTTTGAACTGGTAAACATGATATGGGTGCTAGCTATATTAATAACTCTTCATACTCTTCGTGCATCAGTATATAATAACTCTTTGTGCATCAGTATATATAAACTCTTCGTACATCAGTATATATGGTATTTGTTTCACCAAGGCAATATATTTCCTGGGTAGTAGCAAGCTCCCAGTAGCTAAACATTTAGTACAATTTGCTTGAGAAATTAATATACCTATATAAATTTCTGGCTACATTATATAACGTATGATACATAAGTGTCCTGTGCAAGGAAAGAATCTTACCTTGGCTATCGAAGAGGGTAAATTCCAATCATCAAAGTATATACCTCAAAATGCAACGTGGCCACTAGGAAGCCTGAGAATGTTACAAATAATAAGCATAAGTCACCATATTATAGTTAACTCTATGTAGACTGTAAAATGGAATGGTTACTATCTTGATATAGTAATTGTTGGTTGGTTTTTCCCCCATCAGATTTCATGAAGAGTAAAGTGCTAGCAACTTTCCTTACATCCAAAATATAAGGTAAATGCATCTGGTTTGATCACACATACTGGAGCAACATTAAGCAGATATAATAAGATGAATAGTACATAATTCAGTATCAATATTCAATATGTGGCTTCAATTCATGAATTTAAAGCCTGAAAGTTTCCAGTTACTAAACAGCTAGTACAATTTCCTTGGGAATTAATTAATAATTAATATAACTTTCTACATTATAGAACCAATATAAGTCTCATGTGAAAAGGAAACAATCTTACCTTGGCTTCTGAAGAAACAGGAACATATCCAACACAAATCTTGAACAAAAAAAAAGTGCTGGTCAAACTATGATTAAGTACAAGAATTTCAACGAATAAAGGTGTGGCTGTTTTACAAAGCAAAAGCAGTCAGTTTTACATGTCACATTGACAGAATGCTGTTTTTTTAAACTAAAATTGCTACTGGCCCAGGTAATAAATTACCTACAAATAAACACATGGCAGAGAAGATTATAACCTTTTTAATTTGGTTCAAATGATTTCTAGCTTAAGTATCCCTTCATCCAGGGAAATACAGCATCCAGGGAAATACAGCATCCAGCACGGCAAATTAAAGAAGGATTAAAAGCCGAGCCATATTACTTTCTGGGCGTACAATGTAACATGCCATATATCACTAAAATGTTATGAGCTTAATACCTTTACTGGCTAGCACGTTGAAAGATTCCCTCGAAATCGGCTTCATCTTCATGCTAGATATTTAAAGGGAAAATTCGTATTAAAATTGGAGCTGAATTAGCTAGCTTTTTAGGAAGAGTATTTCATATTGTACATGGTTTTTTGCATTATTTCTGACCAAACCATTAGCTTTAGAAGATTAAGAGGAAAACAAAATACTTAACTTTGAACACACAGCACGACCAGCTTGCTCACAAAGGTGAAAACTACGAGATCCACATGGCATCATCTCTGTTGCACCGCCATTTTGAATTTCACCATATTGAAAGGGTAATTTCGCTTGCCTTCAGTTTCTTCCTTGTATAAAACACTGTCTTTGGAATCTGGTACGACATCAAGAAGCTGAAGAAACAATTGTAAAATAACAAAGCTAGTCTAAATCAAAGATATCTTTCTTTTCTGCTTTCCCTGCCAGTCATGTTATAAGCAATATAGGGGATGGATAATCAAAGGGCTTCCACGAAATAAATTTCACACAAAGCGAGTTTGAAAAGAAATTCTTACTATAAAAGTGCTTGGTCCATCTCTCAGACTACGACTCGAATATCGAGTTCGTTGAACAAACGACGAACCAAGATTCAACTTTTGACCGGAATCTTGTAATAAAATTGACGAGGGTGAAGATCCGCCCTGTTATGTGAGCAGCACCTTTTGTTCTGCATTGTCTAAAATACAAGCAGATAATTTGTTCATTTCGTAAATGCGCGAACAATGGCCGATCTTTTTTAACATTACAAATCTGACTCCTTGAGTTCGATTTTCATTTCAACATTATTCCGGGTATCTTCAATATTAGTTTCCTCATCCTCTCTACGAGATGCAAAACGATCTTTGACAAGATCTACAATCAATTTATCGCTGTCTGCGCTCTTGCTAAGAAGTTCTGTTGTAGTTTCAAGGCATTGTCTGGCTCCTTCTTTAATGAGTTCGGCCGATAAATCATCTGAGATACAACAATATCAATTCAACATTCCGCCAACGGAAATGCCCAACCGAAACATTGATAAGGTTTGACAGTTCGTTAACAAGTTGTGGGAGAAATCATTCAGAGCACAATTTGACCGAGAACTTTTAAAAAACAATGTTAAGTTCACAAATAAATGAGCTTACCAAAGAATTTTTTTGGAATTAAACTTTCTTACATCTCTGTCTCTCCAACAGCTGGTCGTGAAGTTTGTGTTTCATCGAGTTTAGCCGATTTTGTAATCTCAAAATCCACGAAGTATTTCCAGTTGGTCTTCATACCAGAATCTCAGCCCTTCCTTGACACACGCAACTGCAGCAATTGATTGAGTCACACGATTTCTGTGCTGAGTCTACAATACCAGTAAATAATGCTAAATAACCCCCCAAATAACCATAAATAACCCCAAAAAAACCCCGAATAACACTAAAATAACCCCAAGTTACCCAAAATAACCCTATATAACACTAAGTAACCTCAAATAACCCTAAATAACCGTAAATAATGCAAAATAACCGCAAGATGACCCCCAAATAACCCCAAATAACCCCAAATAACCCCAAATAATCCCCAAATAACCCCAAATAATCCCAAATAATCCCTAAATAACCCCAAAAATCCCCCAAAAATCCCCCAAAAATCCCCCAAAAATCCCCTAAAAACCCCCAAATAACCCAAAATAACCCCCAAATAACCCCCAGGTAACCCTAAATAATCCCTAAAATAACCCTAAATAATCCCCAAAATAACCACAAACGAACCCTAAATAACCCCAAAAAACCCTAAATAATCTTAAAAAATCCTGAAAAAACGCCCCCAAAAACCCCCAAATTACCCCCAAAACCCCTAGATACCCAAATTACCCCAAATAACCCAAATAACCCCAAATTACACCCAAGTAATCCCCAAGTAACCCTTAAGTAAACCCCAAATAACCCTAAATAACCCCAAAATAACTCCTAAATAACCCCCTAAATTACCCTTAATTAACCCCAAATTACACCAAATAATCCCCAAATAACCCCAAAAAGACACTAAAAAAACCCCTAAATAACCCTAAATAACCGTAAATAATGCTAAATAACCGAAAAATAACCCCCAAGTAACCCCAAAAAACCCCTAAATAACCCTTAAACAACCCCAAATAGCCCCCAAAAAACCCAAAAAAACCCCAAATAACCCCCAAATAACTCTAAAAAACCCTTAAAATAAATATAAATAACCCCCAAATAACCCCCAAATAACCTTAAATAACCACCAAATAACCCCAAATAAGCCTAAGTAATCGTATGTAACCCTATAAAACCATAAAAAACCCCAAAGCACCCTAAATAACCCCCAAAACACCCCTAAATAACCCCAAACTTCCTAAATAACCCCCAAATAACCCCAAATAACCCCAACTACCCTAACATAACCCCCAAAACCCCCAAGAAACCCTAAATAGCCCTGAGTGACCTCAAATAACCCCAAATAACCGTAAATAATGCAAAATAACTGCAAAATAACCCCTCAAATAACCCCAAGTAACCCCTAAAATAACCTAAAATAACCCCCAAATAATCCCAAATAACCCCTAAAATATCTCCAAATAACTTAAATAACCCCAAATACCCCCCAAATAACCCTAAATAGCCCTACGTAACCACAAATAACCCTATATAACCGTTAATAATGCAAAATACCCTTAAAATAACCCCCAAATAACCCCAAATTACCCAAAATAACCCCTAAAAAACCCCCAAATAACCCCCAAATAAAAAGTCAAAGTGTAAGGAAGTAGAAAAATAAGCCTCGCTGATTGGAAGTGACGTCATAATTAGATTAAGTGGGCGTGTTTGACCGCGCCCACAAAAAATCGGAAGTGGAATGTCAAAGCGTAACGAAGTAGCTAAATAAGCCTTGCGAACCAGAAGTGACATCATAATTAGATTAAGTGGGCGTGTTTGACCACGCCCTTAAAGTATCGAAAGTTGAAAGTCAAAGCGTAAGAAGTAGCAAAATAAGCCTCGCTGACTAGAAGTGACGTCATAATTAGATTAAGTGGGCATGTCTGTAATTCATAGCTTTAAGTAAAACAAATTATATATTACATACCAAACCCACAATATAAGGACTGCCAGCATCTCCTAACAAATGTGATAGCAAGATTTGCAATGCCGATGCTGTGGCTCTGTCTGTATCTATAAAGAAACACGACAACTGCTAACACTTATATTATAGAAATGTCTTTACAGAAATATTAAATTTATTTAATTTCAGAAATACATGTTTAACTAACGTAAGAAAGAACAATATATTTTGAAGCCAGGATCAATGGCATAACCAAGAATGGCATACTGGATCATCTCTTATTGATTCTGCGTTACTACATCAGGAAACCTACACAAACTAACTATATTTACACTGGATAATTCTATCAGTTCTAAAACAGTTCATCCTGCAGTAAGCAACATCGGTTGTTAAAAATCACCTACCAGCGTAACATATGTTTCACATCATTCAACCATGAACGACAAATGATAACATCCTTGTCTGTAACGATATCACCCTGACTCTTTTCAATTTGCCCCTAGACAGGTTCAACAACAGATATAAAGCACAAGATGATAAGAAGCACACCCAATATTGGAGTTACCAGAAACACATCTAGTAATAACATGTTAATTTCACATGTTTACATACCCTGTGTTTTCTCTATTATAAAATAATTGTCACCACTAAATGCAGAAGATACTTTTGAACCAACAACATCCCGAGAGACCGCTAAAAAGTTTTCATTATAAAGTTAAGACAATGAAATAAGCTAGTCTTGATAATAGTAATACTTTCAAAAATATCCTGGAGACAGATAAAACTTATAATAATGATCTTTCTCACCTGCCAACAGGGATTTCAAAAGAAAACAAAGCCAACTTTGTGTTCTTCTCCCAGGGACAAAAAGGTCAGCAATGCAGCTTGTTTGAATTGTTTAAGCCTTGTATTCAGTCGGTTACCATGAATGATGAAGAAAGAAATGCCTAAAAATATGTTTGTTGGCTTTTTAGCATAGGTGAAAATTTTGAACTGGTAAACATTATATGGGTTGCTACAATCATTTTCAAAAGAGTTGGGACAGGTAGCCAAATTAATTAACGATTTATAAGACAAACCCAGATCCCCTGCGCCCCCTTTTCAATGTTGTGTCCCAAATAGACGGACATTTTGTTCCGAAACGTGTTTGGATTTGAAAACCAACATTGATTGGGGGGAGGGAGGGGGTATGTATGGAAATCATCCTATATAGTAGATTTTAGCTAAAAATAGTAGGTGTCCCAACTACTTTTAAAAATGATTGTAGCTAGCTGAAAATATTTCTCTTGTGATTCATAGCTTTAGGTAAAACAAACTGTATATTACATACCAAACCCACAACATTAGGACTGCCAGCATCTCCTAACAAATGCGATAGTAGGATTTGTAATGCCGATGCTGTGGCTCTGTCTATATCTACAAAGAAACAAGACAACTGCTAACTTTATTATAGAAATGTCTTTACCGAAATATTAAATTCTTATAATTTCAGAAATACATGTTTAACTTACATAAGAAAGAACAATATATTTTGAAGCCCAGGAATACTGGATCATCTTTTATTGATTCAGTGTTTACTGCAGAAACTAACCTACACAAACTAAGTATATTTATACTGGATAATTCTATCAGTTCTAAACAGTTTATCCTGCAGTAAACAACATCTTTTTTTAAAAATCACCTACCAGCGTAACATATCAGAAATATTCTGGAGTCAGATAAAACTTAATAATGATCTTTCTCACCTGCCAACAGGGATTTCAAAATAAAACAAAGCCAACATTCGTGTTCTTCTACCAGAGACAAAAAGGTCAGCAATGCAGCTTGTTTGAATTCTTTGAACCTGGTATTCGGTTGGTTACCATGAATGATGAAGAAAGAAATGCCTAAAAATAC
Source organism: Dendronephthya gigantea (assembly GCF_004324835.1). Taxonomy (NCBI): domain Eukaryota; kingdom Metazoa; phylum Cnidaria; class Anthozoa; order Malacalcyonacea; family Nephtheidae; genus Dendronephthya; species Dendronephthya gigantea. The sequence goes on along the minus strand of NW_021163701.1, from coordinate 10,489 downwards.
ATTTGTCGGCTTTTTGGCATAGGTGCAAAATTTTGAACTGGTAAACATGATATGGGTTGCTAGCTAGCTGAAAATATTTCTCTTGTGATTCATGGCTTTAGGTAAAACAAATTGTATATTACATACCAAACCCACAATATAAGGACTGCCTGCATCTCGTAACAAATATATATATATATATATATATATATTTCCTGGGTAGTAGCAAGCTCCTAGTTGCTAAGCATATTGTACAATTTGCTTGAGAAATTATTATATACCTATATAAATTTCTGGCTACATTATAACCTATGATACATAAGTGTCCTGTGCAAGGAAAGAATCTTACCTTGGCTATCCAAGAGGGTAAATTCCAATCATCAAAGTATATATCTCAAAATGCAACGTGGCCACTAGGAAACCTGAGAATGTTACAAATAATAAGCATAAGTCACCATATTATAGTAAACTTTATGTAGACTGTAAAATGGAAGGTTACTACTATCTTGATGTAGTAATTGTTGGTTGGTTTTTTCCCCATCAGATTTCATGAAGAGTAAAGTGCTAGCAACTTTCCTTACATCCAAAATATAAGGTAAATGCATCTGGATTGATCACACATACTGGAGCAACATTAAGCAGATGTAATAAGATGAAGTAGTACATTTGAGTATTAATATTCAATATGTGGCTTCAATTCATGAATTTAAAGCCTGAAAGTTTCCAGTTACTAAACAGCTAGTACAATTCCTTGGGAATTAATTAATATACTTTCTACATTATAAAACCAATATAAGTCTCATGTGAAAAGGAAACACTCTTACTTTGGCTTCTGAAGAAACAGGAACATATCCAACACAAATCTTGAACAAAAAACAAAGCGCAGGTCAAACTATGATTAAGTAGATGAATTTCAACGAATAAAGGTGTGGCTGTTTTACAAAGCAAAAGCAGTCAGTTTACATGTCACATTGACAGAATGCTGCCATTTTAAACTAAAATGCTACTGCCCAGGTAATAAATTACTTACAAATAAACACATGGCAGAGAAGATTATAACCTTTTTAATTTTGTTCAAATGATTTCAAGCTTAAGTATCCCTTCATCCAGGGAAATACAGCATCCAGCACAGCAAATTAAAGAAGGATTTAAAAAAGAGCCATATTACTTTCTGGGCGTACAACGTTACATGCCATATATCACTAAAATGTTATGAGCTTAATACCTTTACTGGCCAGCACGTTGAAAGATTCCCTCGAAATCGGCTTCATCTTCATGCTAGATTTTAAAAGGGAAAATTCGTATTAAAATCGAAGCTGAATTAGCTAGCTTTTTAGGAAGAGTATTTCATATTGTACATGGTTTTTGCATTATTTCTGACCAAACGATTTGCTTTAGAAGATTAAGAGGAAAACAAAATACTTAACTTTGAACACACAGCACGACCAGCTTCCCACAAAGGTGAAAGCCACAAGGTCCACATGGCATCATCTCTGTGGCATCGCTATTTTGAAATTCACCTCCACAAGTTCCCAACTGAATCAGTTGAACTGATATTAAACTGTCACAGCTTTAAGAAAATATTTCTACTTCATCTTTTGACAACTGGCTGTTCAGATAAACCTATATACAACGAAAAAAAGCAAAGAAACCCTGAGCTACATTCAGTAATTCAGTGGGAACTAGCAGAGTGCAATGATCGTTGCATACCACCCCAGCGGGGAAAAGAAACCCCCACCGTGGCAGCATACAGCAAGTCGAAGAACTCAAGCCAGAACACCTTTTAGTCAACGGCGAACTCTTCTTCGAACAATCTTCAACTTTGCTGACAATCGTAGAAGATCACATGGTATGATAATGCCGATAAACTCCGGTGATAATTCAAAGTAGTTTGCTGATTTTAATTTGCGATTCCTGTGCGAATACTTGACCGATTTTAATAAAATTGGACCCCTTTAAAGAAGAAATTGTCCTCAGTGGATACATGTTTTTTTAGGTCGATATGTTGCCAATTCGCTATGATATTCACCTTAAAGTGCATGCGTTATATATATTATTCAATATTACACATCAAAGCAGCCTAATCCTTAAAATATTGCCCAAAATGAAATAATAGAAACCTTGGATCAAATGAAAATCAGACTTTTTGAAGGTGGTGTTCCTGTACCGAGCACCATATCACTCACAGAGTGTTATTTTAAGGCAGCTGGAATGCTGATGGCTTGCAGAATTGTGCAAGGGGGTCCTGCACCGAATTTTATGGCACAGTGGGTGTTCGATTATTTTGCTCATGGTTTGCATCAGGTGCCTTTGTGCACTGATGACATCCAAAATGAGCTGCCAAAAAAGGTAGCTGAAAAGGTACAATGCACCCCATTATATTTAGGCTTAAATATTGTCACAGCAATTGCCATTGACGAACAACAAAATGCTGCCGAATCATTTAGGCAACAACATTTGAATTACACATGCACTGTAATTTTTCCACAATTGTATGGCACAAATAAAATTTCTATAGTAAAATATTAAGGAAGCCACAGAATGGTGCATATTATACTGCAGTCCATTATTATACCATGTGGAATTGTGCTTCATGAGTGTCCATTTTAAATTATCTGATTAAAATAGCCCAGAGGATTTTAAACATAATAATTTTTTTGATAATGAGTTGCAAGAAATAATTTGTGATGATGAAGTTCTAATTACAGTGGTAAATTCAGTTGGTTAGGTTTGGTAAAAATATACTGCAAACTATTCATTAACCCAGCATTTTCCTTCTGTTTTTAACATATCTGACTTCTAACTCACTCTATGAAATCAGTAAAAGCTTACATAGGTGTTTATTAAGTACTTTATCTTATATTAGAGTTCCATTCCGACAACGAGATATCTGTAGTTGAAGGAATGTTTACAGTTCTCCAAGAAGGACTACCACGAACACACACAACGTGTTTTTTCAAGTCACAAATGCAAAATAGACAAATATTAATAGAATAATACCTATTATTTGCTGCGAGAAAGCCTTTACGTTTTTCCTTCCCCATCTTTCGGCGCCATAGTTCGTTCTGAAATCAAATAAGCAAGGAAACACTAAATTAAAGTAACCGCTCACTTGCATTTGACATTTTCAACCGAAATATACAAGATAAAGCAGTAAAAATCGGCAGGAATATCACCATGTACCTAAGCAAGACTTCCAACTTTTCCCGAACTTCTTCGAGACTGCAAGTGCAAAGACTGAGTTTCGTCTAGATTGTAGGTTCAACTGCCTTTTATTACTTCAAAGACAATGTTTTAAACAGTGGTTTTTAAACAGGAGGCCTGGTAAATTTCACAATTTTATTGGGGGAGGAGATGCCCCCCCATCCTTCGTTCCCAGGTTTTTGGAGTACAGGAGATGCCCTCCCCCTTGACAGTGCTCTATCCCCGCGGCCCTGACCATGAGGACCTATTACGTGCTAATCCCAATGCCAGATATTTCCTATTTTTTACGTAAATTAAGTAATGATTGCACAACCATCTTTTTAAAATTCTTTTACGACAGTGTTCTGGGAATCGAACCCAGAAGCCACAAACGCGTTTTTATCACTATCAAACAACACGTTTTGGTTTGGCTCCAGGCCTGGACACTCTTTTTTAAAGCCAAACGAAAAGGAGGGAAACCGGAGTGCCCGGTGAAAAACCCTCCAAAGGGTCCTGCGACGCTCCTCCAACATCTAATTCATCACTGATCCTGCGACGCTCCTCCAACATCTAATTCATCACTGATTCTGCGATGCTTCTCCAACATCTAATTCATCACTGATCCTGCGACGCTCCTCCAACATCTAATTCATCACTGATCCTGCGACGCTCCTCCAACATCTAATTCATCACTGATCCTGCGACGATCCGTCTGGTCCTGCGACGATTCTTCAACATCTGATCCTGCAACGATACTTTAGAACAAAGATATGATATTAATTTTATAAGTAACAAATATCACTTAGATACCAGTATCATACCATACCATACCATACCACACCATCTGATCCTGAGACGATCCTTCATCATCTGATCCTGCGACGATCCTTCAACATCTGATCCTACAACGATACTTTATCAAAATTATATGACATTAATTTTCAAGTCACAAATGTCACTTAGGTAGCAATACCATACCATACCATACCATAACACACCACACCATACCGTACCATACCATCTGATCCTGCAACGATTCTTGAACATCTGATGCTGCGATGATCCTCCTGATCCTGCAACGATCCGTCATCATCTGAAAACAAAAGTATGATATGAATAATTTCCAAGAGAGAAATGTCACTTATGTATATCGAACCTCCAACACTCGAACCTCCAACACTCCAACGTCAGTCATTCGTGGCCTTCGCATTGCGCACGCGAATACAAAATGTCATACACGTTTTAGTACAAAATATCATGCACGTTTGAATACAAAATGTCATGAACGTTTTAATACAAAATATCATGCACGTTTTAATACAAAATGTCATGCACGTTTTAATACAAAATGTCATGCACGTTTTAATACAAAATGTCATGCACGTTTTAATACAAAATGTAATGCACGTTTAAAAAAAATGTCATACACGTTTTAATACAAAATGTTATGCGCGTTTTAGTACAAAATGTCATGCACGTTTTAATACAAAATGTCATGCACGTTTTAATACAAAATGTCATGCACGTTTTAATACAAAATGTCATGCACGTTTTATTACAAAATGTTATGCGCGTTTTGGTACAAAATGTCATGCACGTTTTAATACAAAATGTAATGCACGTTTTAATACAAAATGTCATGCACGTTTTAATACAAAATGTCATGCACGTTTAAAAAAAATGTCATACACGTTTTAATACAAAATGTTATTCACGTTTTGGTACAAAATGTCATGCACATTTTAATACAAAATGTCATGCACGTTTTAATACAAAATGTCATGCACGTTTTATTACAAAATTTCATGCACGTTTTAATACAAAATGTCATGCACGTTTTAATACAAAATGTTATGCGCGTTTTGGTACTAAATGTCATGCACGTTTTAATACTAAATGTCATGCACGTTTTAATACAAAATGTCATGCACGCTTTAATACAAAATGTCATGCACGTTTTAATACAAAATGTCATGCACGTTTTGGTACAAAATGTCATGCACGTTTTAATACAAAATGTCATGCACGTTTTAATACAAAATGTCATGCACGTTTTAATACAAAATGTTATGCGCGTTTTAATACAAAACGTCATGAAAGTTTTAATACAAAATGTCATGCACGTTTTAATACAAAATATCATGCACGTTTGAATACAAAATGTCATGAACGTTTTAACTCATTGCCGTCCGGTCGTAAACGACGCATGCAGATAATTTCGATTTTATCTGCAAGTATTTTATCAAATCAACCAGAAATTGTATTATCTTAAAGCTAAAACATTTATCTATTTGTATAAGTTTAGTTCATTTCAATAGCTTTCCTATAAGCCAAGATATTAATTGCCGATCTTGTACTTTTGAAATTGAATTTTGGAGAAGCGAAAATACGCAAAGCCTTCCAGAAATCTCGCCTAAAAACCTCCAAATGTTTGTAGCTTACATTGTGATCAATATTTCCATCTATTTTGCTTGAAATACAGTCGTTTTGGCGACTTGTAGTGATATTTCCAACAAACGTGTTTACAAACGGAAAACCCGAAAATTTGCATATAATTATCATCATATTGGCGAAAATTTGACAAAAAATCGGAAAAATTTCGCTCCAAAAAGGCCGAATATATGTCTTCTAGGGACAATTTTACCCCAGATATCGATTTCCGGGCTTATTTTACCCCTAGGGGGTAGGTATCATTGAGTTTTTGACACCTTTCACCTCACGCGACAACCGCATGTGCGTGCGCTGAGCAACGCCTCTCGCTACAAACAATAACAAATAAGAAAAATCGATATTTTTCGAGTTTTTCTGCCCATCCTGACTTAAAAACTATCAGAAAAGATAAATAAAGCATTTCTAGTTTATCCATAACGGTTAAAATACGAAAGGATGAAAAATAACGAAGAAAAAAACGAAATTCCAAAGGCGAGCTATATTTCCGGTTGTCATCACTTTGTAATTTGATATGATTTTGACAGCTGCAGGGCGGTGTCAGGTTAACAGAAATATTTATTAATTTCCGGATTATAACAGAAACGATGGGGTTATAGTACTTTTCTCAAGCTATAATTTGGTGGTATTTTTGTGTTTTTTGCTCGCGCATTCGCGGAGTTATTAGACATTAAAAAAGTAGGACTTCTAAGTCCTAAATTAATCAGACCGGACGGGAATGAGTTTTAATGCAAAATATCATGCACGTTTTAATACAAAATGTCATGCACAATTTAATACAAAATGTCATGCACGTTTTATTTCAAAATGTCATGCACGTTTTAATACAAAATGTCATGCACGTTTTATTTCAAAATGTCATGCACGTTTTAATACAAAATGTCATGCACGTTTTATTACAAAATGTCATGCACGTTTTAATACAAAATGTCTTGCACGTTTTAATACAAAATGTCATGCACGTTTTAATACAAAATGTTATGACCGTTTCAATACAAAATGTCGTACAAATTTTAATACAAAATGTTATGACCGTTTTAATATAAAAAATTTCATGCACGTTTTAATACAAAATGTCATCCAGGTTTTAATACAAAATGTCATGCACGTTTTAATACAAAATGTCATGCACGTTTTAATACAAAATGTCATGAACGTTTTAATACAAAATGTCATGCAGGTTTAAATACAAAATCTCATGCACGTTTATTAAAAAATGTCATGCACGTTTTGGTACAAAATGTCATGCACGTTTTAATACAAAATGTCATGCACGTTTTATTACAAAATGTCATGCACGTTTTAATACAAAATGTTAGGCGCGTTTTAATACAAAATGTCATGAAAGTTTTAATACAAAATGTCATGCACGTTTTAATACAAAATATCATGCACCTTTGAACACAAAATGTCATGAACGTTTTAATGCAAAATATCATGCACGTTTTAATACAAAATGTCATGCACAATTTAATACAAAATGTCATGCACGTTTTATTACAAAATGTCATGCACGTTTTAATACAAAATGTCATGCACGTTTTATTACAATATGTCATGCACGTTTTAATACAAAATGTCTTGCACGTTTCAATACAAAATGTCATGCACGTTTTAATACAAAATGTCATGCACGTTTTAATACAAAATGTCATGCACGTTTCAATACAAATATCATACACATTTTAATACAAAATGTTATGACCGTTTTAATACAAAATGTCATGCACATTTTAATACAAAATGTCATGCAGGTTTTAATACAAAATTTCATGCACGTTTTAATACAAAATATCATGCACGTTTTAATACAAAATGTCTTGAACGTTTTAATACAAAATGTCATACAAAATGTCATGCACGTTTTGGTACAAAATGTCATGCACGTTTTAATACAAAATGTCAGGCACGTTTTGGTACAAAATGTGATGCACGTTTTGGTACAAAATTTCATGCACGTCTTAATACAAAATGTCATGCACGTTTTCATACAAAATTTCATGCACGTTTTGGTACAAAATGTCATGCACGTTTTGGTACAAAATGTCATGCACGTTTTAATACAAAATTTCAAGCACGTTTTGGTACAAAATGTCATGCACGTTTTAATACAAAATGTGTTGCACTTTTTAATACAAAATTTCATGCACGTTTTAATACAAAATGTCATGCACGTTTTAATACAAAATGTTATGCGTGTTTTGGTACTAAATGTCATGCACGTTTTAATACAAAATGTCATGCACGTTTTAATACAAAATATCATGCACGTTTTAATACAAAATGTCATGCACGTTTTAATACAAAATGTCTTGCACTTTTTAATACAAAATTTCATGCACGTTTTAATACAAAATGTCATGCACGTTTCAATACAAAATGTCATGCACGTTTTAATACAAAATTGTCATGCATATTTTAATACAAAATGTCATGCACAGTTTTAATACAAAATGTTATGCACGTTTTGATACAAAATGTCATGCACGTTTTAATACAAAATGTCATGCACGTTTATTAAAAAATGTCATGCACGTTTTCGTACAAAATGTCATGCATGTTTTAATACAAAATGTCATGCACTTTTTATTACAAAATGTCATGCACGTTTTAATACAAAATGTTATGCGCGTTTTAATAAAAAATGTCATGCAGGTTTGAATACAAAATGTTCTGAACGTTTTGATACAAAATGTTATGCACTTATTAATACAAAATGTTATGCACGTTTTAATACAAAATGTCATGCAGGTTTTAATACAAAATGTCATGCAAGTTTTAAAACAAAATGTCATGAACGTTTTAATACAAAATGTCATGCAGGTTTAAATACAAAATGTCATGCAGGTTATAATAAAAAATGTCATCCACGTTTTAATACAAAATGTCAAAGCACGTTTTTAATACAAATGTCATGCACGTTTTAATACAAAATGTCATGCACGTTTTAATACAAAATGTCATGCACGTTTTAATACAAAATGTCATGCACGTTTAAATAGAAAATGTCATGCACGTTTTAATACAAAATGTCATGCAGGTTTAAAACAAAATGTCATGCCGTTTAATACAAAATGTCATGCACGTTTTAAAACAAAATCTCATGCACGTTTTAATACAAAATGTCATGCACGTTTTAATACAAAATTTCATACACGTTTTAATACAAAATGTCACCCACGTTTTAATACAAAATGTTATGCGCATTTTAATTCCAAATGCGATGCAAGTTTCAATACAAAATGTCATGCACGTTTTAATACAAAATGTTATGCACGTTTTAATACAAAATGTCATGCACGTTTTAATACAAAATGTCATGCACGTTTTGGTACAAAATGTCATGCACGTTTTAATACAAAATGTCAGGCACGTTTTGGTACAAAATGTCATGCACGTTTTGATACAAAATGTCATGCACGTTTAATACAAAGTCATGCACGTTTTAATACAAATGTCATGCACGTTTTAATACAAAATGTATGCAGGTTTAATACAAAATGTCATGCACGTTTTGGTACAAAATGTCATGCACGTTTTAATACAAATGTCACGCGCCGTTTTGGTACAAATGTCATGCACGTTTTAATACAAAATTCAAGCACGTTTTGGTACAAAATGTCAATGCCCGTTTTAATACAAAATGTCTTGCACTTTTAATACAAAATTTCATGCACGTTTTATTACAAAATGTCATGCACGTTTTAATACAAAATGTCATGAACGTTTTAATACAAAATGTTATGCGCGTTTTGGTACAAAATGTCATGCACGTTTTAATACAAAATGTCATGCACGTTTTAATACAAAATGTCAGGCACGTTTTGGTACAAAATGTCATGCACGTTTTGATACAAAATGTCATTCACGTTTTAATACAAAATATCATGCACGTTTTAATACAAAATGTCATGCACGTTTTAATACAAAATGTTATGCAGGTTTTAATACAAAATGTCATGCACGTTTTGGTACAAAATGTCATGCACGTTTTAATACAAATGGTCACGCCCGTTTTGGTACAAAATGTCATGCACGTTTTAATACAAAATTTCAAGCACGTTTTGGTACAAAATGTCATGCACGTTTTAATACAAAATGTCTTCCACTTTTTAATACAAAATTTCATGCACGTTTTATTACAAAATGTCATGCAGGTCTTAATATAAAATGTCATGAACGTTTTAATACAAAATGTCATGCACGTTTTGATACAAAATGTCATGCACGTTTTAATACAAAATGTCATGCACGTTTTAATACAAAATGTCATGCACGTTATGGTACAAAATGTCATGCACGTTTTAATACAAAATGTTATGCAGTTTAATACAAAATATCATGCACGTTTAATTACAAAATGTCATGCACGTTTTTACAAAAATGTCATGCACGTTTCATACAAAATGTCATGCACGTTTTTACAAAATGTCATGCACGTTTTAATACAAAATGTTATGCGCGTTTTAATACAAAATGTCATGAAAGTTTTAATACAAAATGTCATGCACGTTTTAATACAAAATATCATGCACGTTTGAATACAAAATGTCATGCAACTTTTAATACAAAATGTTATGCGCGTTTTAATACAAAATAAGATGCAAGTTTTATACAAAATGTCATGCACGTTTTAATACAAAATGTTATGCACGTTTTAATACAAAATGTCATGCACGTTTTAATACAAAGTGTCATGCACGTTTTAATACAAAATGTCATGCACGTTTTGGTACAAAATGTCATGCACGTTTTAATACAAAATGTCATGGCACGTTTTGAATACAAATGTCATGCACGTTTTAATACAAAATGTCATGCACGTTTTCATACAAAATGTCATGCACGTTTTGGAAAAATGTCATGCACGTTTGGTACA
>NW_021163700.1:0-27356 GCF_004324835.1 Dendronephthya gigantea | reverse complement strand
TGATTTGATTCGAATTGATTTGATTCGAATTGATTTGATTCGAATTGATTTGATTGGAATTGATTTGATTCGAATTGATTTGACTCGAATTCATTTGATTCGAATTGATTTGATTCGAATTGATTTGATTCGAATTGATTTGATTTGATTCGAATGGAATTGATTTGATTCGAATTGATTTGATTCGAATTGATTTAATTCGAATTGATTTGATTCGAATTGATTTGATTCGAATGGAATTGATTTGATTCGAATTGATTTGATTCGAATTGATTTGATTCGAATTGATTTGATTCGAATTGATTTGATTCGATTCGAATGGAATTGATTTGATTCGAATTGATTTGATTTGAATTGATTTGATTCGAATTGATTTGATTCGAATTGATTTGATTCGAGTTGATTTGATTCAAATTGATTTGATTCGAATTGAATTGATTTGATTCGAATTGATTTGATTCGAATTGATTTTATTCAAATTGATTTGATTCGAATTGATTTGATTTGATTCGAATTGATTTGATTCGAATGGAATTGATTTGATTCGAATTGATTTGATTCGAATTGATTTGATTCGAATTGATTTGATTCGAATTGATTTGATTCGAATTGATTTGATTCGAATTGATTTGATTCGAATTGATTTGATTCGAATTGATTTGATTCGAATTGATTTGATTGGAATTGATTTGATTCGAATTGATTTGATTCGAATTGATTTGATTCAAATTGATTTGATTCGAATTGAATTGATTTGATTCGAATTGATTTGATTCGAATTGATTTGATTCGAATTGATTTGATTCGAATGGAATTGATTTGATTCGAATTGATTTGATTCGAATTGATTTGATTCGAATTGATTTGATTCGAATTGATTTGTTTCGAATTGATTTGATTCGAATGTTTGATTGATTGTTTGATTCGAATTGATTTGATTCGAATTGATTTGACTTCGAATTGATTGATTCGAATTGATTTGATTGAATTGATTTGATTCGAATTGATTTGATTAATTTGATTCGAATGGAATTGATTTGATTCGAATTGATTTGATTCGAATTGATTTAATTCGAATTGATTTGATTCGAATTGATTTGATTCGAATGGAATTGATTTGATTCGAATTGATTTGATTCGAATTGATTTGATTGGAATTGATTTGATTCGAATTGATTTGATTCGATTCGAATGGAATTGATTTGATTCGAATTGATTTGATTTGAATTGATTTGATTCGAATTGATTTGATTGGAATTGATTTGATTCGAATTGATTTGATTCGATTCGAATGGATTGATTTGATTCGAATTGATTTGATTTGAATTGATTTGATTCGAATTGATTGATTTGATTCGAATTGATTTGATTCGAATTGATTTGATTCGAATTGATTTGATTCGAATTGATTTGATTCGAATTGATTTGATTCGAGTTGATTTGATTCGAATTGATTTGATTCGAATTGAATTGATTTGATTCGAATTGATTTGATTCGAATTGATTTGATTCGAATTGATTTGATTCGAATTGATTTGATTTGATTCGAATTGATTTGATTCGATATGATTTGATTTGATTCGAATTGATTTGATTCGAATTGATTTGATTCGAATTGATTTGATTCGAATTGATTTGATTCGAATTGATTTGATTGGAATTGATTTGATTCGAATTGATTTGACTCGAATTCATTTGATTCGAATTGATTGATTCGAATTGATTTGATTCGAATTGATTTGATTTGATTCGAATGGAATTGATTTGATTCGAATTGATTTGATTCGAATTGATTTAATTCGAATTGATTTGATTCGAATTGATTTGATTCGAATGGAATTGATTTGATTCGAATTGATTTGATTCGAATTGATTTGATTCGAATTGATTTGATTCGAATTGATTTGATTCGATTCGAATGGAATTGATTTGATTCGAATTGATTTGATTTGAATTGATTTGATTCGAATTGATTTGATTTGATTCGAATTGATTTGATTCGAATTGATTTGATTCGAATTGATTTGATTCGAATTGATTTGATTCAAATTGATTTGCTTCGAATTGAATTGATTTGATTCGAATTGATTTGATTCGAATTGATTTGATTCGAATTGATTTGATTCGAATTGATTTGATTCAAATTGATTTGATTCGAATTGAATTGATTTGATTCGAATTGATTTGATTCGAATTGATTTGATTCGAATTGATTTGATTCGAATGGAATTGATTTGATTCGAATTGATTTGATTCGAATTGATTTGATTCGAATTGATTTGATTCGAATTGATTTGATTCGAATTGATTTGATTCGAATTGATTTGATTCGAATTGATTTGATTGGAATTGATTTGATTCGAATTGATTTGACTCGAATTCATTTGATTCGAATTGATTTGATTCGAATTGATTTGATTCGAATTGATTTGATTTGATTCGAATGGAATTGATTTGATTCGAATTGATTTGATTCGAATTGATTTAATTCGAATTGATTTGATTCGAATTGATTTGATTCGAATGGAATTGATTTGATTCGAATTGATTTGATTCGAATTGATTTGATTCGAATTGATTTGATTCGAATTGATTTGATTCGATTCGAATGGAATTGATTTGATTCGAATTGATTTGATTTGAATTGATTTGATTCGAATTGATTTGATTTGATTCGAATTGATTTGATTCGAATTGATTTGATTCGAATTGATTTGATTCGAATTGATTTGATTCAATTGATTTGCTTCGAATTGAATTGATTTGATTCGAATTGATTTGATTCGAATTGATTTGATTCGAATTGATTTGATTCGAATTGATTTGATTCGAATTGATTTGATTCGAATTGATTTGATTCGAATTGATTTGATTGGAATTGATTTGATTCGAATTGATTTGATTCGAAATCATTTGATTTCAATTGATTTGATTCCAATTGATTTGATTCAAATTGATTTGATTCGAATTGATTTGATTTGATTCAAATTGATTTGATTCGAATTGATTTGATTCGAATTGATTTGATTCAAATTGATTTGATTCGAATTGATTTGATTCGAATTGATTTGATTCGAATTGATTTGATTCGAATTGATTTGATTCGAATTGATTTGATTCGAATTGATTTGATTCGAATTGATTTGATTCGAATTGATTTGATTCGAATTGATTTGATTTGATTCGAATGGAATTGATTTGATTCGAATTGATTTGATTCGAATTGATTTGATTCGAATTGATTTGATTCGAATTGATTCGATTCGAATTGATTTGATTCGAATTGAATTCATTTGATTCGAATTGATTTGATTCGAATTGATTTGATTCGAATTGATTTGATTCGAATTGATTTGATTCGAATTGATTTGATTCGAATTGATTGTTGATCGAATTGATTTGATTCGAATTGATTTGATTCGAATTGATTCGATTCGAATTGATTCGATTCGAATTGATTTGATTCGAATTGAATTCATTTGATTCGAATTGATTTGATTCGAATTGATTTGATTCGAATTGATTTGATTCGAATTGATTTGATTCGAATTGATTTGATTCGAGCTGATTTGATTCGAATTGATTCGATTCGAATTGATTTGATTCGAATTGAATTCATTTGATTCGAATTGATTTGATTCGAATTGATTTGATTCGAATTGATTCGATTCGAATTGATTCGATTCGAATTCATTTGATTCGAATTGAATTCATTTGATTCGAATTGATTTGATTCGAATTGATTTGATTCGAATTGATTTGATTCGAATTGATTTGATTCGAATTGATTTGATTCGAGCTGATTTGATTCCAATTGATTTGATTCGAATTGATTTGATTCGAATTGATTTGATTCGAATTGATTTGATTCGAATTGATTTGATTCGAATTGATTTGATTGGAATTGATTTGATTGGAATTGATTTGATTCGAATTGATTTGATTTGAATTCATATGATTCGAATTGATTTGATTCGAATTGATTTGATTCGAATTGATTTGATTTGATTCGAATGGAATTGATTTGATTCGAATTGATTTGATTCGAATTGATTTGATTCGAATTGATTTGATTCGAATGGAATTGATTTGATTCGAATGGAATTGATTTGATTCGAATTGATTTGATTCGAATTGATTTGATTCGAATTGATTTGATTCGAATTGATTTGATTCGAATTGATTTGATTCGAATTGATTTGATTCGAATTGATTTGATTTGATTCGAATGGAATTGATTTGATTCGAATTGATTTGATTCGAATTGACTTGATTCGAATTGATTTGATTTGATTCGAATTGATTTGATTCGAATTGATTTGATTCGAATTGATTTGATTCGAATTGATTTGATTCAAATTGATTTGATTCGAATTGAATTGATTTGATTCGAATTGATTTGATTCGAATTGATTTGATTCGAATTGATTTGATTCGAATTGATTTGATTCCAATTGAATTGATTTGATTGGATTTGATTCGAATTGAATTGATTTGATTCGAATTGATTTGATTCGAATTGATTTGATTCGAATTGATTTGATTCGAATTGATTTGATTCGAATTGATTTGATTCGAATTGATTTGATTCGAATTGATTTGATTCGAATTGATTTGATTGGAATTGATTTGATTCGAATTGATTTGATTCGATTTGCTTTGATTTGATTCGAATTGATTTGATTCGAATTGATTTGATTCGAGTTGATTTGATTCGAATTGATTTGATTAAAATTGATTTGATTCGAATTGATTTGATTCGAATTCATTTGATTCCAATTGATTTGAATCCAATTGATTTGATTCAAATTGATTTGATTCGAATTGATTTGATTCGAATTGATTTGATTCGAATTGATTTGATTCGAATTGATTTGATTCGAATTGATTTGACTTGAATTGATTTGATTCGAATTGATTTGATTCGAATTGATTTGATTCGAATTGATTTGGTTTGATTCGAATGGAATTGATTTGATTCGAATTGATTTGATTCGAATTGATTTGATTTGATTCGAATTGATTTGATTCGAATTGATTTGATTCGAATTGATTTGATTCGAATTGATTTGATTCAAATTGATTTGATTCGAATTGAATTGATTTGATTCGAATTGATTTGATTCGAATTGATTTGATTCGAATTGATTTGATTCAAATTGATTTGATTCGAATTGATTTGATTCGAATGGAATTGATTTGATTCGAATTGATTTGATTCGAATTGATTTGATTGGAATTGATTTGATTCGAATTGATTTGATTCGAATTGATTTGATTCGAATTGATTTGATTCGAATTGATTTGATTCGAATTGATTTGATTCGAATTGAATTGATTTGATTAGATTTGATTCGAATTGAATTGATTTGATTCGAATTGATTTGATTCGAATTGATTTGATTCGAATTGAATTCATTTGATTCGAATTGATTTGATTCAAATTGATTTGATTCGAATTGAATTGATTTGATTAGATTTGATTCGAATTGAATTGATTTGATTCGAATTGATTTGATTCGAATTGATTTGATTCGAATTGAATTCATTTGATTCGAATTGATTTGATTCAAATTGATTTGATTCGAATTGATTTGATTCGAATTGATTTGATTCGAATTAATTTGATTCGAATTGAATTGATTTGATTCGAATTGATTTGATTCGAATTGATTTGATTCGAATTGATTTGATTCGAATTGATTTGATTTGATTCGAATTGATTTGATTCGAATTGATTTGATTCGAATTGATTTGATTGGAATTGATTTGATTCGAATTGATTTGATTCGATTTGCTTTGATTTGATTCGAATTGATTTGATTCGAATTGATTTGATTCGAGTTGATTTGATTCGAATTGATTTGATTAAAATTGATTTGATTCGAATTGATTTGATTCGAATTCATTTGATTCCAATTGATTTGATTCCAATTGATTTGATTCTAAAATTGATTTGATTCGAATTGATTTGATTCGAATTGATTTGATTCCAATTGATTTGATTCGAATTGATTTGATTCGAATTGATTTGACTTGAATTGATTTGATTCGAATTGATTTGATTCGAATTGATTTGATTCGAATTGATTTGGTTCGAATTGATTTGATTCGAATTGATTTGATTCGAATTGATTTGATTTGATTCGAATGGAATTGATTTGATTCAAATTGATTTGATTCGAATTGATTTGATTCGAATTGATTTGATTTGATTCGAATTGATTTGATTCGAATTGATTTGATTCGAATTGATTTGATTCGAGTTGATTTGATTCAAATTGATTTGATTCGAATTGAATTGATTCGAATGGAATTGATTTGATTCGAATTGATTTGATTCGAATTGATTTGATTCGAATTGATTTGATTTGATTCGAATTGATTTGATTCGAATGGAATTGATTTGATTCGAATTGATTTGATTCGAATTGATTTGATTCGAATTGATTTGATTCGAATTGATTTGATTCGAATTGATTTGATTCAAATTGATTTGATTCGAATTGAATTGATTTGATTCGAATTGATTTGATTCGAATTGATTTGATTCGAATTGATTTGATTCGAATGAAATTGATTTGATTCGAATTGATTTGATTCGAATTGATTTGATTCGAATTGACTTGATTCGAATTGATTTGATTCGAATTGATTTGATTGGAATTGATTTGATTCGAATTGATTTGACTCGAATTCATTTGATTCGAATTGATTTGATTCGAATTGATTTGATTCGAATTGATTTGATTTGATTCGAATGGAATTGATTTGATTCGAATTGATTTGATTCGAATTGATTTAATTCGAATTGATTTGATTCGAATTGATTTGATTCGAATGGAATTGATTTGATTCGAATTGATTTGATTCGAATTGATTTGATTCGAATTGATTTGATTCGAATTGATTTGATTCGATTCGAATGGAATTGATTTGATTCGAATTGATTTGATTCGAATTGATTTGATTCGAATTGATTTGATTTGATTCGAATTGATTTGATTCGAATTGATTTGATTCGAATTGATTTGATTCGAATTGATTTGATTCAAATTGATTTGCTTCGAATTGAATTGATTTGATTCGAATTGATTTGATTCGAATTGATTTGATTCGAATTGATTTGATTTGATTCGAATTGATTTGATTCCAATTGAATTGATTTGATTGGATTTGATTCGAATTGAATTGATTTGATTCGAATTGATTTGATTCGAATTGATTTGATTCGAATTGATTTGATTCGAATTGATTTGATTCGAATTGATTTGATTCGAATTGATTTGATTCGAATTGATTTGATTCGAATTGATTTGATTGGAATTGATTTGATTCGAATTGATTTGATTCGAATTGATTTGATTCCAATTGATTTGATTCCAATTGATTTGATTCAAATTGATTTGATTCGAATTGATTTGATTTGATTCAAATTGATTTGATTCGAATTGATTTGATTCGAATTGATTTGATTCAAATTGATTTGATTCGAATTGATTTGATTCGAATTGATTTGATTCGAATTGATTTGATTCGAATTATTTTGATTCGAATTGATTTGATTCGAATTGATTTGATTCGAATTGATTTGATTCGAATTGATTTGATTCGAATTGATTTGATTCGAATTGATTGATTTGATTCGAATGGATTGATTTGATTCGAATTGATTTGATTCGATTGATTTGATTCGAATTGATTTGATTTGATTCGAATTGATTTGATTCGAATTGATGTTTGATTCGAATTGATTTGATTCGAATTGATTTGATTCGAATTGATTTGATTCGAATTGATTTGATTCGAATTGATTTGATTCGAATTGATTTGATTCGAATTGATTCGATTCGAATTGATTCGATTCGAATTGATTTGATTCGAATTGAATTCATTTGATTCGAATTGATTTGATTCGAATTGATTTGATTCGAATTGATTTGATTCGAATTGATTTGATTCGAATTGATTTGATTCGAGCTGATTTGATTCCAAAATTGATTTGATTCGAATTGATTTGATTCGAATTGATTTGATTCGAATTGATTTGATTCGAATTGATTTGATTCGAATTGATTTGATTGGAATTGATTTGATTGGAATTGATTTGATTCGAATTGATTTGATTCGAATTCATATGATTCGAATTGATTTGATTCGAATTGATTTGATTCGAATTGATTTGATTTGATTCGAATGGAATTGATTTGATTCGAATTGATTTGATTCGAATTGATTTGATTCGAATTGATTTGATTCGAATTGATTTGATTCGAATGGAATTGATTTGATTCGAATTGATTTGATTCGATTGATTTGATTCGAATTGATTTGATTCGAATTGATTTGATTCGAATTGATTTGATTCGAATTGATTTGATTCGAATTGATTTGATTTGATTCGAATGGAATTGATTTGATTCGAATTGATTTGATTCGAATTGATTTGATTCGAATTGATTTGATTTGATTCGAATTGATTTGATTCGTTTTGCAGAATCCCCAATCGATCCCGCGCACACTGGTCCACATAAAAAACCACTCAGGGGACTGTATTCTATCGTTTATTTAAAGATTCTATTTACAGCGTGAGTTCATGCTTCCTCTACGATCTGACTCAATGATGGTATCAAAATTCAATGCAAGCGTTAATTAATAGTGCTATATTACATTACAACGTGTCTTTGTGCCGAATCAACAATGTGCCCTTGTGACGTATTTACAAACAACTAAACTATATTTACATAAAGTGCTCACGTAACTGTTACACGCGGAACTGGCGGCGCTGCGCGGGGACCTACAACATCCCACCCACCTTGATTCATACACGTCTATGAATCAAGCATCGCCCTTGTCTTCGCTTTTGAAATCTCAGCAGCAGCTCGTCTCGGACGCTCATGCAGATCATGCAAGGAACCCTCTGCCTCACCTGAAGGGGAATTCCCTTCCGTCCCGTTCCCACCCGGTCGAGCTTGAATTTCCAACGGGTAAAGTTTCTGCACCGGTCTTTTCAGGTAAACTGGTTTACCCTTTCCTGCTATTCTTAACTTAGCACCCCTAACCTCGCTGTCATTTCCTAAAATTAGCTGTTCTACCTTCCCTAGTTTCCACTTGCCTCGCTTCTCTCCTTCTCCATAAACTACAACTACTTCGCCCTCCTTCAAACTTCTTGCCTTTCGATTACCACTTTTATGAAACTCTCGTAACCCTATGAGATACTCACTTTGCTTGGTCCAGAAATGTTGTAATTTCAATGTAATATATTTGATCTTTCTCCACACTACTTTCCTCTCTAGCTACCTCCCTCCGTGGTATGAAATTAATTGCTCTTCCGTAAATTAAGTGTGATGGCGTTAATACATCGCCTTCGAACTCTTCATATTCTTCTGTCAATGGTCTGGAATTTAATGTGCCTTCTATCTCTACTAATACTGTGTTAAGTTCATCTACTGTCAATTCTCCACAGCGCTTTTCCATGCCCTTAGACTTTGCTCGTGCATTGAATCCAAACCTAAGTACCCATGCTGTTACTCTGAAAAGTCGTTCCGCTGTCCCATAATCCTCCAGATTTATCACTTTGCTTATACTAGCTAACTCTTTACTACTAGCTACGACCATTACGGAAGACTTTCGTTTTCTTCTAAGACCGTACTTGTTTTGGCAGGCAGCCTCAATTTCGGCCACTCCTCCTTAGACCTATAGCCAATCAGGCCCCACCCACCATAGCTTGTTATCCTTCAATTGTGAAGCAACTCACCCTAGCCCTATATCTGCGGGATTTCCACCCCGGACAATGTCCCCAATCCTCCTTGTTTGTTAATTCGGATTTTTCTTATTGTGGCGGACGAATTGTTTCCACTCACCGTTGTTCATTATCCAGTAGAGTGCTGTCATGCTATCAAGCCACAACTTCGTTTATGTTACTAACCTGGTTTTCTAATGAATCTTTCACTGACTTTAGTAACTGCGCTAAGAGCCTCGCAGACATTAACTCTAACCTTGGAATGCTAGTTGTTTTAGAGGTGCTACTCTTACCTTTGATGTTACATGCGGACATAACTTCCTACTTTGTATAATAAAACATACTACCGCACAATATGCTTTCTTACTAGCGTCGCCAAACCCATGTAATGTGCACCCTAAAACCTCTTCGCTGGATGTTGGTATATGCATCGAGGAATAGTGATTTCCTTGGTCTCAATCAAATCCCTATACCAGATTTCCCACTTTCTTAAAGGCTCTTCCTTAAAGCTGTCGTCCCATCCCGTCTTACTATTACAAACCTCCTGGAATAAGATCTTGGCACTAACTATCAATGGACTTATTATCCCTAGAGGATCGACAAACTGGCTAAATGCTCAGGAGGTTCCGCTTTGTTGGCGATAACGTTTCTGCCTTTTCTCCACCTTGGAAATTTCAAATTTCAGTTCGTCCTTGTGGTTATCCACACCTGCCCTAAAACCTTATGGCCCTTTGACTCACCCCTACTGCTCCTAAAGATAACCTAGCATATGTTTCCTGATCATTGATGCTTTGTTCTGACGAACCCTGATCTTTTTCGTGAATCTCTAGTTTACTCCTTAACACCTCACTGTTGGTCAACCACTTCCTTAATCTAAACCCCCTTGTGCCATTCTTGTCTTAGCCTTATCATAAAGTTCAAAGGTCTTCTCTACCGTACTCTCACCACTGACCAGGTCGTCAACGTAAAAACTTTCCTGCAATTTCTTACAAATGCAGCATCGATTTCGTTATACTTTGTTAAATGATGCCTTAAGGTTGCATTCAATAGAAATGGTGATGCATTCACTCCAAAAACTACTCTACAAAACCTATAAACAACTATCTCCAACTTATCACTTTCTATATCATTGACCCACAAAAATCTCAACAATCTCTATCCGCCTTATCTACTTCAACATTCAAAATGCCTTTTCTATGTCACCAACTAAAGCAATCCTATTTTCTCTGAACCGTATTAATATGCTGTATAATAATGGATTGAGAGAAGGCCCAACATGTAGGCAGTCGTTAAGCGATGTCCCAGACTTACCTTCCTTGGATGATGCGTCATAGACGATCCGGAGTTTAGTGGTCACTGCCTCCCTGCGAATAACTGCCTGGTGTGGTAAATAATGGACCCTTTCAACCTTCTCTAATGCAGATACTGGCTCCACTATCCCTCGCTCCACCTGGTCTCTGATGATAGAATCATACTCTGCTAACAATGCTGGCTCTTTCTTCAGTCGTCGCAGTTGACCCTTCATTCTACTTAAGCTATTTGCATAGTTGTCAGGCAACTTCTTATGGCTCTCCTTCCAGGGCAGTTTGACTGAATATCTACTTCCTGTAAATGATATTTCATCTAAAAACTCTTCATGCACCTTATCTTCCTCACTAATGCCTAACCCTTCAAAACTCCATAATTTTTGCACATTACTCTCCAAACTGTCTTCACTACTCAATCTCTGCGCTACAAAATTCACTTGGACTGGCTCTGCTCGCTCAATGTCTTGTACTTTCAGCGGTCCTGATAAAACCCACCCTAATTCTGTTTCTATAGCAACAGGTTCTCCTGATTTACCTCTCTTGGTTGTCCCTGTCTGAAAGCTCCAAAGGTAGTCTGCCCCTATCAGAACATCTACTTCTAACTCATCTTCTGACTTAGAAACATCTGAAAACCATATACCTTCCAGATGTTTATACTCCCTCCGCGCTATCTCTACATGGCTATTTCCTATGCTACTATTTCCGGCACTACAAATGCTTCCGTGTGATAACCTTATTTCCGTTAAGAGGTTCAAGCTTTAATTCAACCACTTCCCTGTGCTCGGCTTTTACGCATTTTTGACCGAACGTATTAATTCCTAACAATTCCCTTCTTATACCCCTGGGATTCGCGAGACCAGCTGCTTCGGAAGTAACAAAGGAACGATGACTTCCCGCGTCAAAGAGGACCCGCACCTTAACCACCCTTTCCCCCTTAAAACGCCACGTGCAGTCTGCAAGGCAACCAGGCTACCAGTTCCAGCATGCAAGTTACTATTAGGAGTAGTCACATGCACATTCGTGTTATTGGGTACGTTTTTACATTCATCATTAGGCTTGGGTATTTCGTCATGCTTACCCTCGCTCTTAGGACTCATTTCGCACAGTGCAACATGATGAGCCCCATCACAACACTACTTGTTCTCGACCTTACAACTACTGGCTCTATGCCTTAGACAAACAAACAAAACTCTACCGTATTTGCGAGCCAAACTCTTTCGTGTCTTCGGATCCTTTACTCCCTCACAGTTCTCGTGTTTGTGGATCTTCAGGCAGAAAGCACGTTTCCCTTCCTTTCACTCGCTATTAACGTGGATGCAGTTCCCATGTTGTTGACCATATTTTCTACCCGACGCCGAACTCCCATCGTTTCTTTCGTACTCTCGACCCGACCTCGATCCCACCGCATCGTGCGCTTCACGTAGTTCGAGCTCTTTCTCAAAGGCTTGTAGCATTTCCTCCATTGACCACTCCAGGAGTTCTGCCCTCTCGTAATAGTCAAGCGAAACTGCTCGGGCAGCTTCTCCATGATCGTCGGAACAACAATAGCGGAATACGAGTTCTCGTTCACCCCCAGGGCTCTCAAGGCGCGGTTATTCGTTTCGCAGCTGTCAAACAACTTCCGTAGTCTCTGCGTGTCCCTTTCTTTGTAAACTGCCGGCAGTTGTATGAGTTCATTCACGTGTGCTCGTTGAACTATGCTTTTCTTTTCGAACCGTTTCTTAAGCAATTCCACTGCACAGTTGTAGTTTGTCCCTGTTAACGCTAATCCGGCAATTGTAGACTTCGCTGGTCCTTCCAAATATCCGCGCAAATATGCAAACTTGTCAACGTCAGACAATGCGTCATTGTTGTCTATCGAGCTTGAAAACCCGTCCCAAAACTCGGGCCACTCACATACTTTACCGTTGAAGTTCTTAAGCTTTAGTTTCGGAAGCTTTGCTCTGACGATCTTTCCCGTACTGGCTGTCGATATACGGCTCTGGTCTAGGTTTCCTTCGT
The DNA here is from genome assembly GCF_004324835.1 of Dendronephthya gigantea. Taxonomy (NCBI): domain Eukaryota; kingdom Metazoa; phylum Cnidaria; class Anthozoa; order Malacalcyonacea; family Nephtheidae; genus Dendronephthya; species Dendronephthya gigantea. Next base: position 14,306 of record NW_021163700.1, on the reverse strand, counting down.
CTGGCGTCGTCAACAATGGCAGTCTTTGTTCACCGGATTCCCGCAGCGCGTCGTCGATTTTCATCAATGTCCTTTCAAATTCTGCGACCGCTTCGTCTGAACTTTCGACCTCTTTATTGAGCTGTGCTTCGGCGTCTTCATCTCCCGAGGCGCTTAGTATGTCAATGATCTGTTCATCGAGTTCCTTTAACCTCTTGACTTTCTCTCGTAACGTGACCTGGCTTTGTCTCAGCCATGTCAAATCCCTTTCTGCTTTCTCGTCAATCGCTCTCGGAATCGTTTCAACTATCTTCGCTACAAGTTTACTAGCCGAAGCTCGATGAGCTCCTCTCACCCGTCTTTTCCTCGTCAGATCGTCCATACCTTTCGTTGTTCCACTTCACGCTAAATCTTTTACACACGACAGCAGCGCAAATATCACTCGCTCTTTGTCCGCAGCCTCGTTCACCTTTCACAAATCCGGTTCGAAGGACCACTGTTTTGCAGAATCCCCAATCGATCCCGCGCACACTGGTCCACATAAAAAACCACTCAGGGGACTGTATTCTATCGTTTATTTAAAGATTCTATTTACAGCGTGAGTTCATGCTTCCTCTACGATCTGACTCAATGATGGTATCAAAATTCAATGCCAGCGTTAATTAATAGTGCTATATTACATTACAACGTGTCTTTGTGCCGAATCAACAATGTGCCCTTGTGACGTATTTACAAACAACTAAACTATATTTACATAAAGTGCTCACGTAACTGTTACACGCGGAACTGGCGGCGCTGCGCGGGGACCTACAACAATTCGAATTGATTTGATTCGAATTGATTTGATTCGAATTGATTTGATTCAAATTGATTTGATTCGAATTGAATTGATTTGATTCGAATTGATTTGATTCGAATTGATTTGATTCGAATTGATTTGATTCGAATTGATTTGATTCCAATTGAATTGATTTGATTGGATTTGATTCGAATTGAATTGATTTGATTCGAATTGATTTGATTCGAATTGATTTGATTCGAATTGATTTGATTCGAATTGATTTGATTCGAATTGATTTGATTCGAATTGATTTGATTCGAATTGATTTGATTCGAATTGATTTGATTGGAATTGATTTGATTCGAATTGATTTGATTCGAATTCATTTGATTCCAATTGATTTGATTCCAATTGATTTGATTCAAATTGATTTGATTCGAATTGATTTGATTTGATTCAAATTGATTTGATTCGAATTGATTTGATTCGAATTGATTTGATTCAAATTGATTTGATTCGAATTGATTTGATTCGAATTGATTTGATTCGAATTGATTTGATTCGAATTGATTTGATTCGAATTGATTTGATTTGATTCGAATTGATTTGATTCGAATTGATTTGATTCGAATTGATTTGATTCGAATTGATTTGATTCAAATTGATTTGATTCGAATTGATTTGATTCGAATTGATTTGATTCGAATTGATTTGATTCGAATTGATTTGATTCGAATTGATTTGATTTGATTCGAATTGATTTGATTCGAATTGATTTGATTCGAATTGATTTGATTCGAATTGATTTGATTCCAATTGAATTGATTTGATTGGATTTGATTCGAATTGAATTGATTGTTAATCCCAATGGTAGAACGAAACGATTAACTCTTAGCAATAACCAATGAGACAACACTTGGGTTGAACGGTGCGCAGACAAATCGAACTCGACAGAATTTGAGTATCGAACAAGTAAAATATTATAACTTTAATCCAAAAGTTCGTGGGTTTGATAGACGTGAATTGACACAGAATTGTGGCAATTGTTAATCGTAGAAATCGGTTCGAACTAAATAACGTGACAATGCAAAAAATATCTATCTAGTACTTAATATTAACACAATAACTCATTGTTCGTGCAGTATCATAAAAAACATGCGACTATATGAATAGAAGTAAATCTATCGAATACACTATAAATTAAGTCTAAATCTGTACGTGGTAAATCATTTGACCAGTTCAGAATACCAAATTAAAACGCAAACTACGAGTAACCTAACTAACAAACAATTGTACTAGTACTGAAGAAAGATCAATATGTACTTACTTTGGTTTCCACGCGCACCGACGTTGACTTTATTGCTTTCGTGTAGAACGTGAAACCGAAACAAGTACACAAACGAACGTGATAGAAATTTCTAAATTATACTAAATCCACCAACATAAATTTTGATGTCCTCTTACTAGGAGTAACACGTTGAATAGTGCCTTGATCTTCCTTGAGTCACGCAATTTTACTATTATCTACTGCCCGCAGGCATTTAATTTTACGAGCATGCTGATTGATATTAAGCGTTAGATAGCGTGGCGTCAAGGTGTTAGGACTAAACTTGCCTACAAGTAGGTGTTTCAAAACTAACATTCCGGCCCCTTAAAGGCGGAACCATGAGCAGCCTTTACCTATAGTTCTAACGCATAAAGTTTTGAAACAAAACACAGATTATCTACTAGAGACAAACTGGACAATATTGATCTAATTGTGACTATTAGGTCCATGCATGTTATAGAGTCTACTTATCGTTCTGGTTGCCATCGGCTTCCTCCAACAACACAATCTTGTTCACCGGTCGTATGAGCTCACTCGTCCTTGTCTTCAACTTCACGGAGCGTACGAGACCATCGTTGAGGTTGGTATAAACTTCCAGAACTCGTCCAAGTGGCCAGAAGTTTCGTGGTGTCTTATCATCCAGGACCAGCACAATGTCATTGACTGCGAAGTTCCTGTGTCGTTTATTCCACTTCTGCCGAACCTGCAAAGTTGGAAGATATTCCCTGATCCAGCGGCGCCAGAATACGTCTGCTAAGTACTGTACTTGGCGCCATCTCCGACTGTATGCATCTTGCTTGGTGGTAGTTGTGGGGGAGTGTGCCCGGCTCTCAACAACAACAGGTGGTTAGGGGTCAGAGGTTCCATGTCGCGCGGGTCATCGGAGAGCTTGGTGATTGGTCGTCCATTTACGATTGCCTCGACTTCGCACATCAATGTATTAATGCCTTCGTCGTCCAGGATTTGTTCTCTGGTCACAGCCTTGATCACCTTTCGTGTGGTTCTGATACACCTTTCCCAGACACCACCATGATGGGAACCAGTGGGAGGATTAAATGTCCACTTGACATTCTTTTGTAGAAGAAATTCGTTGATCTGTGATTGGTTCCATTTCTTCACAGCTTCACGTAGCTCTTTCTCTCCCTTTACAAAGTTTCCTCCGTTGTCCGATCGAATTTCGTCTGGTTGGCCTCTCCTCGAGATGAATCTACGCAGGGCATTGATAAAAGAACACGTGTCTAAAGAGCTTGAGACTTCAAGATGGATAGCACGGGTCGTCAAACACGTGAAGAGGACGCCATAGCGCTTCACTGTCACTCGTCCACGTCGCACTTCGAAGGGGCCAAAACAGTCTACTCCGGTGTATGTAAAGGGGGGTTGGAAGGTGTTGTTCGATCCTTCGGAAGATGAGCCATTTTCTGTTGACTCACAGGCGCTTGTCGTTTCTTGCATCCAATGCATCGGTTGAGCACCCGGCGTACCGTCTGTCTGCCGTTGATGATCCAATAACGCTGACGTATTAAGACAAAGTATACTCTAAACCAGAATGCCCGGCAAGATTGTGATGATGATTCACGATCAACGTTACGACGTGGTGATTCTTCGGTAAAACAACTGGGTGTGCTTTGCTTGTTGACCAATCGGTGCTCGATCTAGGCGACCTCCAACGCATACGAGCCCATGTTTCAAGATTGGGTCGAGCTTGAAAATTTTGCTGCTCTTCTTTAGCGCCCTTGCGTCCTTCGGACTTGTTTCGCTGTTGACTTCGCGGAGAATCTTTCGTTCCTCCTCGAAACACTTCTTCTGTACGTGCCTTAGAATCACAGATTCAGCATTCCGTAGCTCCTCTACATCGATGGGAGTATATGCCGTGGAGTCGTTCGCTACTGGCTCCCCGGCCCTTCGTCTTTTGATCTGACGTTGCAAATTGGTCTTGTATCGAAGGATCCATGCCATGATTTTTCTGAGGTGATTCCAAGATGAAAAGCGTTCAATGATCGAATCGATAGGATTTTCATCGGATTCTTTGGCGACTGTCGAGCAAACAGAAGGCTTCTTCACTTCTAAATCTGTATCTTCAGCGTTATTGAAGTCGGCTGGTCTCGTTGGCCAGTTTTCGAATGGCTTTAAAAGGAACGTTGGACCATTAATCCATCGTTCGAGGGCATCCGGTTGAACTCCTCTCGACGCATCATCCGCGGGGTTGAGCTCTGTGTTCACATAGTGCCACTGAGACGGGGAAGACGAGTTGTGAATAGCAGCGACTCGGTTCGCTACAAATGTTTGGAATCGTTTGTCTTCGTTCTCGATATACCGTAACACGCACGTGCTGTCGGTCCAAAAGAAGGATTGATTGATATGCAGGCTGAGCTCTCGTCGGCACATTCCGTCTAATTTCGTCGCTACGACTGCAGCTGATAACTCCATTCTTGGGATAGTAAGTGGTTTGATCGGTGCAAGTCTGGACTTGCCCATCACGAAAGAACATTTTACCTGATTACCTTCGTCTTCGATTCTAGGTACGATACAGCGCCGTAACCGTGTTGCGAGGCGTCTGCAAAATGGTGTAGTTGGATTGTTTTAATCTCTCCGTGATCTTGGGATTTAAAACAGCGGTCGACTACGAGTTGCTCTAACTTTGGCAGTTCTTCGAGCCACGATCGCCAGCGATTGAGATGTTCTTCGGGAATTTCTTCATCCCAACCTAGCTTCATGCGACAAAGGTCTTGAAGGATAAGTTTAGCTTGGAATACAAACGGGGCGGCGAACCCGAGTGGATCGTACACCGAGCTAATGATCGACAATATGCCTCTTCTCGAGGGAGGACGGTCCTTTATAACGATGCTGAAGCCAAACTGATCGGATGATATATTCCATTGCGTTCCCAGAGCTCGCTCGACAGACCAACAGTTGAAATCGAGGTTCTTGACGATAGATGCTCTTTCAGATTCGGGGATCGCTTCGACGACCCTTCTTGAATTCGACAGCCATTTCGTCAACTTGAAACCTCCTCGGGCCAGCAGCTCACGTAGTTGCTGTGACAGATTAACAGCTTCTTCTTCTTCGCTAACTGACTTAAGGCAATCGTCGACATAGAAGTTCCTTTCTACGGTTTCAATAACCTTAGGATCAAATTCAGCCTGGTTATCTTTGGCGGTCCTCTTGAGTGCAAAGTTGGCACAGCTTGGGATGACGCTCCGCCGAAAAGATGCACTCGCATTTCATACTCCTCTGGGTCTTTGGAGAGATCGCCGTCGGGCCACCACAGAAACCTGAGGGCGTCGCAGTCACTTGAAGGAACGCGTACTTGATAGAACATCGCCTCGATGTCCGCCATCATCGCCACCGGTTCTTCCCTGAACCTCGTTAACACGCCAACGAGCGTATTCGTAAGATCCGGCCCCTGTAACAGCTGGTCGTTCAACGAGGTGTCACGGTACTTGGCAGAGCAATCAAACACGACGCGAATCTTTTCGGGTTTTTGCGGGTGGAACACCGGGTGATGGGGAAGGTACCAGAATGATTTCAGCGGACCGATATCTTGTGTAGTAGCCTTTCTTGCATAGTCGTTCAAGAATAGATTGTCCATAAACTTCTTGTACTTTTCCAGAAGTGATGGATCTTGTTGAAGTCGCCTTTTAAGAGATCCTAGACGTCGTTGGGCTTGAGGCATATTATTAGGCAGGTAAGGTGGGAAATTTTTCCAAGGCATACCAATCTCGTAGTGTCCATTCACTAACTTTACTGACCCTTCCATTATGTTCAAAGCCTTTTGTCATTCTGTGACATAGTCGATTCGAGTTCACGGTTCACGTCGTTAAACTCCATATTACAAAACTCTTCGAAGCGCTGCTCCAGTGTGCTGTCTGCTTGAACGGGATTTGCTGTCGGGACGTCGACATCTTCTCTACCCAGCGGTCCATTCAGAACCCATCCGAATAGTGTTTTTGTGGCAAAAGGACCCCCATTCTCGCTCATCCGTACTTCTTCAGGCTGTAGCATCTCTGGAACGTCGCTACCGATAAGGAGGCCTATGTCAGCATCAATGTGTCGAATTGTTATGCCTTTTAGGTATGGCCATCGTTCGATATCTTCTTGCCTCCCAATGCATTCTGCGCGAATAGGCAGGCTCTTGGTTGAATAAACCTTAGGGAGATCGACATGATTTCGTTGATCCAGATCGAAAACATCCATTCGACGAGAGAACATTCAACTGGGGCACCTTCGCCGAGCATCGTTGTCAGCGACAACTTCGCCTTTCTTCCTTCGTTGTTCAATGCCTTCAAAAGGCCTTCTGTACAAAAGGAGGTGTTTGAGCCAGAGTCCAAGAACGCGTAGGTTTCTACCATTTCGGTGCAACCTTTCACTCTAACTCGAACCGGAACTACAGCTAGACCCGTGACCGAGGACTTCTTCAACTGTTCCCTATTTGGAGATCTCCTTACGTAACCGTTGTTGGCAGAATTCGTTGATCCCTCAATTTCTTCCTTTGTAGCTTGATTTGAAAGGGGTTTTTTGTCTTCGTGATCATTAGGTGTAGACTTGGGATGTAGAAACGTTGAGTGTTTACCGGTGCATCCTTCTATCTTACAGAAACTCTCTTTAGGGCACGAGCGTACAAAATGTCCAGCGTTGAAGCAATTCAACAAAGTCTCTTGTTCTTCACGAATTCCATTCGCTGATCAAGTGACATCTTCCTGAACTTTCCGCAACGAGCTAGCCAGTGGTTTTCATTGCAGGGACATATATTCTTGTATGTCCTGCCGTCTTGGTCTTTGCCACCCGCTTTCTGGTCTCCTTGGGTGCAAAGCCGTTTGCTCTCCTGTCATGCGTTCTCTTTCCCTTTGTTTCCTCTTGTCTTCCCTTGTTTTCGTTCACAATCTTCCCGAAGACTGGGTGGGTAGCTGCTCTTGCCTTAACCGTTACGAACTCTGTGACATCGTTTATCGTGCATCTCGGCCTTGCTTAGCTACGATCCCATCGACAACATCCCGCCACTTCAGTCTCATTCCAAACGGCAAGCGGTTAATAATCTTTCGTAGGTTCTCGGGATGGTCCAGTTTCGTCAGGAGCCGATTTCTTTCAAGGTGTTGGTGCAACTTGTCAGTTGGATTGAAAACTGGAGAAGCCCATTTCCATCTTCAGCCTTGATTGGTGGTCCTTCTGTCAGTTTTCCTATATGCGCTGCAGCTATTCGAAAACTCTGTCCGTACCTTTCCTTGAGTAAACGTCTTGCTTCGTTGTAACCCTTCTCTGGTTCCATGGACAAACAACTCTTCATGAGTTCCTGGGCCGGCCCAGACGTGTACTGTACTAGGTAATAGAGGCGGGAGCTGGAACTTGGCGTTTTCGTTTCGACAAGATGTTCGAAACTTCGGATGAAGTCACAATATTCGATAGGATCTCCGTTAAAGATCTTCATGGTAGGTTGTGGTAATGTTAGCGCTGTTACGCCTTGCATCTGTTGCTGAATCATCTGTTGAAGAACAACGTTCTGGCGGTCTTGGGTTTCCATTAGACGCTGGAACGAGTGATCATGAGGGAGCGCACTGGCTGGAGTCCACTCCGGAGTAGTCGGGTTTAGCTGCTGACTATTGAACGCTTCCCTTTGTCGTAGGCTATTCTCTGTAGCATGTGGTTTGAGAGATGCGGTTTATTTGCGCGGACGTGTTGCTGAATCGACTTCGCCGCAACGTGACGCGAACGGGCAGATCGGTTGGAGTTAACATCACTAGCTTCAGATTGTTCATAGACATGTTTCTCTGCTTCCACGGCAGCTATTTCTGCTTGAAGTTCGACTTGGGATTTTTTCTGTTTTATTTTGAGCTCTTCCAATTGAAGTTCATGCAGTTTGTTAAGCGCATTCGCTTTCGCTTCAAGCGCGGCTTGTTTTGCGGCAGCTCTTGCCCTTGCGCTGGACGAACTCCTAACTGAGGTAGCGATTGATCGTGTTTGAAACGCGACGACTTGTGTGATCCGGCAGTGGAAATAGAATCCTCTGGTTGAATTTGGTTTTGGCTTTCTTGCCCAAGTTGAATAGCCGGTTGTTCAAGCCACGATTGAATTTTCGTCCTATGCTCCGAAACGAGTTCGTTAACCGAATTAAAATACAATTTAGATTCCTCGACTTCATGTTCTTCCTTGAGCAAATTATGGTAAGCTTCATGCGCAACTTCGAAATGTTTTAAAACTTCATCTAGTTCCTTAGCAATTTCCTTTACAGAATCGACATTGTCGCATGATGTCAGTATCTCATTGACTTATTAGCCTTTCGCGTTACGTTTCCTTTTGCAATACTTCTCGCCTTTTTTAATTGATCCATGATATGTTCAATATCCGAGTCCATTAAGACGCGTTGAGTGATTTTGACGTTTTAAATTAAGATAAAGTTCTCAGGCAATAACTGGCATTCCTTCTCAGTGCCCGGAGCACGAAACGAGAGGTAAATTCTTCAAATTCTTTCAGTGTGAAACAAATTCGAACTTAAATGTTAATCCCAATGGTAGAACGAAACGATTAACTCTTAGCAATAACCAATGAGACAACACTTGGGTTGAACGGTGCGCAGACAAATCGAACTCGACAGAATTTGAGTATCGAACAAGTAAAATATTATAACTTTAATCCAAAAGTTCGTGGGTTTGATAGACGTGAATTGACACAGAATTGTGGCAATTGTTAATCGTAGAAATCGGTTCGAACTAAATAACGTGACAATGCAAAAAATATCTATCTAGTACTTAATATTAACACAATAACTCATTGTTCGTGCAGTATCATAAAAACATGCGACTATATGAATAGAAGTAAATCTATCGAATACACTATAAATTAAGTCTAAATCTGTACGTGGTAAATCATTTGACCAGTTCAGAATACCAAATTAAAACGCAAACTACGAGTAACCTAACTAACAAACAATTGTACTAGTACTGAAGAAAGATCAATATGTACTTACTTTGGTTTCCACGCGCACCGACGTTGACTTTATTGCTTTCGTGTAGAACGTGAAACCGAAACAAGTACACAAACGAACGTGAATAGAAATTTCTAAATTATACTAAATCCACCAACATAAATTTTGATGTCCTCTTACTAGGAGTAACACGTTGAATAGTGCCTTGATCTTCCTTGAGTCACGCAATTTTACTATTATCTACTGCCCGCAGGCATTTAATTTTACGAGCATGCTGATTGATATTAAGCGTTAGATAGCGTGGCGTCAAGGTGTTAGGACTAAACTTGCCTACAAGTAGGTGTTTCAAAACTAACATTCCGGCCCCTTAAAGGCGGAACCATGAGCAGCCTTTACCTATAGTTCTAACGCATAAAGTTTTGAAACAAAACACAGATTATCTACTAGAGACAAACTGGACAATATTGATCTAATTGTGACTATTAGGTCCATGCATGTTATAGAGTCTACTTATCGTTCTGGTTGCCATCGGCTTCCTCCAACAACACAATCTTGTTCACCGGTCGTATGAGCTCACTCGTCCTTGTCTTCAACTTCACGGAGCGTACGAGACCATCGTTGAGGTTGGTATAAACTTCCAGAACTCGTCCAAGTGGCCAGAAGTTTCGTGGTGTCTTATCATCCAGGACCAGCACAATGTCATTGACTGCGAAGTTCCTGTGTCGTTTATTCCACTTCTGCCGAACCTGCAAAGTTGGAAGATATTCCCTGATCCAGCGGCGCCAGAATACGTCTGCTAAGTACTGTACTTGGCGCCATCTCCGACTGTATGCATCTTGCTTGGTGGTAGTTGTGGGGGAAGTGTGGGCCCGGCTCTCAACAACAACAGGTGGTTAGGGGTCAGAGGTTCCATGTCGCGCGGGTCATCGGAGAGCTTGGTGATTGGTCGTCCATTTACGATTGCCTCGACTTCGCACATCAATGTATTAATGCCTTCGTCGTCCAGGATTTGTTCTCTGGTCACAGCCTTGATCACCTTTCGTGTGGTTCTGATACACCTTTCCCAGACACCACCATGATGGGAACCAGTGGGAGGATTAAATGTCCACTTGACATTCTTTTGTAGAAGAAATTCGTTGATCTGTGATTGGTTCCATTTCTTCACAGCTTCACGTAGCTCTTTCTCTCCCTTTACAAAGTTTCCTCCGTTGTCCGATCGAATTTCGTCTGGTTGGCCTCTCCTCGAGATGAATCTACGCAGGGCATTGATAAAAGAACACGTGTCTAAAGAGCTTGAGACTTCAAGATGGATAGCACGGGTCGTCAAACACGTGAAGAGGACGCCATAGCGCTTCACTGTCACTCGTCCACGTCGCACTTCGAAGGGGCCAAAACAGTCTACTCCGGTGTATGTAAAGGGGGGGTTGGAAGGTGTTGTTCGATCCTTCGGAAGATGAGCCATTTTCTGTTGACTCACAGGCGCTTGTCGTTTCTTGCATCCAATGCATCGGTTGAGCACCCGGCGTACCGTCTGTCTGCCGTTGATGATCCAATAACGCTGACGTATTAAAGACAAAGTATACTCTAAACCAGAATGCCCGGCAAGATTGTGATGATGATTCACGATCAACGTTACGACGTGGTGATTCTTCGGTAAAACAACTGGGTGCTTTGCTTGTTGACCAATCGGTGCTCGATCTAGGCGACCTCCAACGCATACGAGCCCATGTTTCAAGATTGGGTCGAGCTTGAAAATTTTGCTGCTCTTCTTTAGCGCCCTTGCGTCCTTCGGACTTGTTTCGCTGTTGACTTCGCGGAGAATCTTTCGTTCCTCCTCGAAACACTTCTTCTGTACGTGCCTTAGAATCACAGATTCAGCATTCCGTAGCTCCTCTACATCGATGGGAGTATATGTACCGTTGGAGTCGTTCGCTACTGGCTCCCCGGCCCTTCGTCTTTTGATCTGACGTTGCAAATTGGTCTTGTATCGAAGGATCCATGCCATGATTTTTCTGAGGTGATTCCAAGATGAAAAGCGTTCAATGATCGAATCGATAGGATTTTCATCGGATTCTTTGGCGACTGTCGAGCAAACAGAAGGCTTCTTCACTTCTAAATCTGTATCTTCAGCGTTATTGAAGTCGGCTGGTCTCGTTGGCCAGTTTTCGAATGGCTTTAAAAGGAACGTTGGACCATTAATCCATCGTTCGAGGGCATCCGGTTGAACTCCTCTCGACGCATCATCCGCGGGGTTGAGCTCTGTGTTCACATAGTGCCACTGAGACGGGGAAGACGAGTTGTGAATAGCAGCGACTCGGTTCGCTACAAATGTTTGGAATCGTTTGTCTTCGTTCTCGATATACCGTAACACGCACGTGCTGTCGGTCCAAAAGAAGGATTGATTGATATGCAGGCTGAGCTCTCGTCGGCACATTCCGTCTAATTTCGTCGCTACGACTGCAGCTGATAACTCCATTCTTGGGATAGTAAGTGGTTTGATCGGTGCAAGTCTGGACTTGCCCATCACGAAAGAACATTTTACCTTATTACCTTCGTCTTCGATTCTCAGGTACGATACAGCGCCGTAACCGTGTTGCGAGGCGTCTGCAAAATGGTGTAGTTGGATTGTTTTAATCTCTCCGTGATCTTGGGATTTAAAACAGCGGTCGACTACGAGTTGCTCTAACTTTGGCAGTTCTTCGAGCCACGATCGCCAGCGATTGAGATGTTCTTCGGGAATTTCTTCATCCCAACCTAGCTTCATGCGACAAAGGTCTTGAAGGATAAGTTTAGCTTGGAATACAAACGGGGCGGCGAACCCGAGTGGATCGTACACCGAGCTAATGATCGACAATATGCCTCTTCTCGAGGGAGGACGGTCCTTTATAACGATGCTGAAGCCAAACTGATCGGATGATATATTCCATTGCGTTCCCAGAGCTCGCTCGACAGACCAACAGTTGAAATCGAGGTTCTTGACGATAGATGCTCTTTCAGATTCGGGGATCGCTTCGACGACCCTTCTTGAATTCGACAGCCATTTCGTCAACTTGAAACCTCCTCGGGCCAGCAGCTCACGTAGTTGCTGTGACAGATTAACAGCTTCTTCTTCTTCGCTAACTGACTTAAGGCAATCGTCGACATAGAAGTTCCTTTCTACGGTTTCAATAACCTTAGGATCAAATTCAGCCTGGTTATCTTTGGCGGTCCTCTTGAGTGCAAAGTTGGCACAGCTTGGGATGACGCTCCGCCGAAAAGATGCACTCGCATTTCATACTCCTCTGGGTCTTTGGAGAGATCGCCGTCGGGCCACCACAGAAACCTGAGGGCGTCGCAGTCACTTGAAGGAACGCGTACTTGATAGAACATCGCCTCGATGTCCGCCATCATCGCCACCGGTTCTTCCCTGAACCTCGTTAACACGCCAACGAGCGTATTCGTAAGATCCGGCCCCTGTAACAGCTGGTCGTTCAACGAGGTGTCACGGTACTTGGCAGAGCAATCAAACACGACGCGAATCTTTTCGGGTTTTTGCGGGTGGAACACCGGGTGATGGGGAAGGTACCAGAATGATTTCAGCGGACCGATATCTTGTGTAGTAGCCTTTCTTGCATAGTCGTTCAAGAATAGATTGTCCATAAACTTCTTGTACTTTTCCAGAAGTGATGGATCTTGTTGAAGTCGCCTTTTAAGAGATCCTAGACGTCGTTGGGCTTGAGGCATATTATTAGGCAGGTAAGGTGGGAAATTTTTCCAAGGCATACCAATCTCGTAGTGTCCATTCACTAACTTTACTGACCCTTCCATTATGTTCAAAGCCTTTTGTCATTCTGTGACATAGTCGATTCGAGTTCACGGTTCACGTCGTTAAACTCCATATTACAAAACTCTTCGAAGCGCTGCTCCAGTGTGCTGTCTGCTTGAACGGGATTTGCTGTCGGGACGTCGACATCTTCTCTACCCAGCGGTCCATTCAGAACCCATCCGAATAGTGTTTTTGTGGCAAAAGGACCCCCATTCTCGCTCATCCGTACTTCTTCAGGCTGTAGCATCTCTGGAACGTCGCTACCGATAAGGAGGCCTATGTCAGCATCAATGTGTCGAATTGTTATGCCTTTTAGGTATGGCCATCGTTCGATATCTTCTTGCCTCCCAATGCATTCTGCGCGAATAGGCAGGCTCTTGGTTGAATAAACCTTAGGGAGATCGACATGATTTCGTTGATCCAGATCGAAAACATCCATCTCGACGAGAGAACATTCAACTGGGGCACCTTCGCCGAGCATCGTTGTCAGCGACAACTTCGCCTTTCTTCCTTCGTTGTTCAATGCCTTCAAAAGGCCTTCTGTACAAAAGGAGGTGTTTGAGCCAGAGTCCAAGAACGCGTAGGTTTCTACCATTTCGGTGCAACCTTTCACTCTAACTCGAACCGGAACTACAGCTAGACCCGTGACCGAGGACTTCTTCAACTGTTCCCTATTTGGAGATCTCCTTACGTAACCGTTGTTGGCAGAATTCGTTGATCCCTCAATTTCTTCCTTTGTAGCTTGATTTGAAAGGGGTTTTTTGTCTTCGTGATCATTAGGTGTAGACTTGGGATGTAGAAACGTTGAGTGTTTACCGGTGCATCCTTCTATCTTACAGAAACTCTCTTTAGGGCACGAGCGTACAAAATGTCCAGCGTTGAAGCAATTCAAACAAAGTCTCTTGTTCTTCACGAATTCCATTCGCTGATCAAGTGACATCTTCCTGAACTTTCCGCAACGAGCTAGCCAGTGGTTTTCATTGCAGGGACATATATTCTTGTATGTCCTGCCGTCTTGGTCTTTGCCACCCGCTTTCTGGTCTCCTTGGGTTGCAAAGCCGTTTGCTCTCCTGTCATGCGTTCTCTTTCCCTTTGTTTCCTCTTGTCTTCCCTTGTTTTCGTTCACAATCTTCCCGAAGACTGGGTGGGTAGCTGCTCTTGCCTTAACCGTTACGAACTCTGTGACATCGTTTATCGTGACATCTCGGCCTTGCTTAGCTACGATCCCATCGACAACATCCCGCCACTTCAGTCTCATTCCAAACGGCAAGCGGTTAATAATCTTTCGTAGGTTCTCGGGATGGTCCAGTTTCGTCAGAGAGCCGATTTCTTTCAAGGTGTTGGTGCAACTTGTCAGTTGGATTGAAAACTGGAGAAGCCCATTTCCATCTTCAGCCTTGATTGGTGGTCCTTCTGTCAGTTTTCCTATATGCGCTGCAGCTATTCGAAAACTCTGTCCGTACCTTTCCTTGAGTAAACGTCTTGCTTCGTTGTAACC
>NW_021163699.1:0-27373 GCF_004324835.1 Dendronephthya gigantea | reverse complement strand
GAACGATTCCACAAGCGCAGAAAGATGGAAGGCGTTTCAAAGGCCATCGATAACGCATGTAGATGCATCAAAGAACTCACGCTTGGTCAAGATGTAGCCCTCATCAGCAAGTGGCAGAGCAGTTAGCCAAGCTGAGGATCCTTTCAACTGGGCGAGGTCATTTGCTCCAATCTGCTCTTCACTCATTCTTGATCTCACGTTCTGTAGCAGCAACGAGTTCCTAGCTTGACGTTGTTTTGCAATCTCACGACGAAGATCGTGGATGGAATCTCCATGTTCTGCTGATGGTGTACCATTCTGGTGGATGATTCTACTTGAGAGAAGATGACAGATGGTTGCGGAGTTCAAATGCTCTTCATCACAGATGTCGTTAAAGATCGGAATACCAAGACCTCCCATACGAGCTGGAAGCGAAACCAATTGTCGCTCATGGATGGACAAGCTACGGTTATCGAGGAGTGCAGGAAGGAGCTTTAGGTTGATCGTGTCGTCAACAAGCTGCATCGCGGTCTTGATACCTGGAACGGCACGAATGTGGTAAGTAAATCTGTGCCGAAAACCTGAGACAAACGCCGCGTATGCTGCTTGGGGTTGGAATTTGGCAATTTCACTCAAAACGTGAAGTTGCTGGCACCATTTACTAACTAAAGAACTAATATACTTATCTTTTCCGTAATCCGATCCAAGATATCCTCCAAGGTACTTATGCCCTTCACTTGAAATTTGTACATTAGTTCTAGCGAAGATCTCAATGGCAGTCTGCTCCAGGTGTGGCTTCACAATCAACCAGGATTTACCAGCTCTCGGGTAGTAAACCAGACTCGGACCATGCGCGGCAATCTTCTCCCACCAGGCACGCAGTTGCATTAGCTTACCTGGTCCACTAAGGTCATCCGCGTACGCAACATGCCTTACATCACTAGCTTCATCAGATTTAATCATGAGCAGTGGAGTAATGGTGACGGCGTATAACGGCATGGCTAACGGATCACCTTGCGTGGTACCTTCAGCTGATGCAATTTCTTTACCACCTTGCACGAACAATCTTGAAGCTGTTACATAACAATTGAACGTATAAACAGCCATTGCGGGACAAATGTACTGAATGTTATGTAACATGATCTCGCGGTTGATGGAATTGAACGATTGGTGGCGTCTACCAGTAAGACAGCGTCTGTTTCTTCTTCTTCAAAAATCTTCGACATGGCGTGAACAGCAGCCTCGCAGCCTGATTGTTGTCCTGCACATAGCTGTAAGTCTCCTGCGCTATCCATGATTTGTGGTTTGATGGCAAAGACAATTGATTTTCCAATCATCCGTCGTAGAACCTCTCCAATCCCAATCGGTCTGACACCAGGGTTCTTGTCCAGAGGTATTAAGCGACACGCTAAGAAGGCCTCTAAGCTGGTGGTCTGATCTTCTCCAATAACAACCTTCTGGGTTGCAAGTGTTCTCGCCATTAACACTATGCGGATCGTAGATCTTTGCCAGCATCTCCATAGTTGCGAGACACCAAAATATGCCGCCATCCAAGTGCGTTAAGACCTGAAGGACCAGCAGCACCTTGAGTCCTCAATGCTGCTTTTGCTATGGCTGTCTCGTCGATGTTGGCGAATAACGATGGATCGACATATGGAATTTCACCATCAATCATGACGGAATGATCCTCAGGTTGTGCAGGTGGATGTTTCTGCAAGAGGTCCT
Source organism: Dendronephthya gigantea (assembly GCF_004324835.1). Classification (NCBI taxonomy): domain Eukaryota; kingdom Metazoa; phylum Cnidaria; class Anthozoa; order Malacalcyonacea; family Nephtheidae; genus Dendronephthya; species Dendronephthya gigantea. The sequence continues at coordinate 25,669 of NW_021163699.1, read as the reverse complement.
TGTACACATCGTCATTAAGAGGAAGAACTCCACCACATGATTGTTCATCCAACAAACGTAGAGCTGCGTTCACTTTGCCACGAAACATGAGACTAGCGAAGGTCTTGGAAAACTGTTCATATGAAACCTTCCTAGTAGTCAGTAGTGTCGACTGGATGGTTCTGCATTCCCAAAGTAACCCATCAAAGTTCCCTTGTTGCCACAAAGCCATGCGCCGAGACAGACAAGTCACATGGTCTTTCGATCTCGATTTGAAACTCAGTAAGTTTTAAAGAAATATCATGGAAGATCTCCGAGTTAATGTTCCAAGCGTTAACAAGTCTCTCCAGTTCCCTGACGTATGACTTTCCAGCAGCTCCATTCGGCAACATAAACAGATTTTTGCGCCAAAAAACCACCTCTTCATAGGCTGCGTTAACAACTTGCTTTAGATCGTCTTTAGTGAGGCTGCCCCAAACACATGGTGATCCGCTATTTTGAGAACTTGAGGGAGTAACCGGATCAACAACAATAGAACCAGGCATACTTGATGTTTGTCCATCTTGTTGACGCGCTTCACCAGTTGCGTGTTTTTTCCTGCATGAATTTAAATGTAGCGACCGTCCTCGTTCCGAACCAAATTGTCTCGGGCACAAATTACATTGAAATGCGCGCTCTCCGTCTTTGCTTTCTGGCGGCATAGTTTCTAATTAGCGTGCGTCGTCACCAACCAATTTACCAAATCACGTAGCACACGGTTAACGGAATAACGTTCGCAAATATAATTTAACGGTCCAAACTCGAGAAATAGCAAAATATTTGCGTAAAAATTCTAAAAATATATATATAATAATTAATAACCAATTCGCACTCACAGAATTCACAGTTGAAGTAGCACTGGAAATTATTCACGCTAAAAGCAATGAAAGCGTAACCACTCCAATGACCAATGTTCGATGTCCAAATCTTGATAAAGTCACAAAATAAGCGAAAACACCAAGATAACAAAAAATAACACCAATGTGTTTTCAAGATATCTTACTTAAGTAATAACGTAATAATGTTTCTAAAAATTTAGCAGTAATTGTGTAAAATTTCAAATGTCACGGAGCACTATTTTTTAGCGTCTTTACGCCATAGTGCGCGTGTCTCTCTGTGTCAATTACGTAATCTGATTGGCTGTTTTTGTTCTCGCTGTTATATATATATATATATATATTATATATATATATATATATATATATATATAATTATTATATAATATATATATATATTAATGCCTACATTGCCTGAACACTGTCAGGCACGCGAGTTGCCATTGGGCTGCCTATGGTCAAATATTAAAACAATAATAAAAGATGTAAAGATCATCACAGCACAGAAAAAGTTGGTGAAATAGGAACGACTCGTAGTTTATTATCTTTGAAGTGGTAGGTGTCTATATTTTGCTTATTCAGTGTTTGCTGTAAGAATGCATTGTTATTTTAACAAGTGCGAGCTTGGTATGTCGTTTTACAATGAGCTAACTGAGCGTTTAAGGCTTTACATCATCGCTTAAACTTTAAAAAGAGTTCTCCAAGTGTACTTCACAGTTTTGATAAAACAAATATCACTTTGCAGCTTATATAGTCGCGAAAATCATTGAATAAAATAAATTATCGAAAAACAACATTCGACCTTTAGTGCTTGTAGGGTTATTATAATTATTTCTGCTGTTTTGATGTTTTGAAGGTTTAGCTATAGAAAATTTAACACTCACCTAAAATGCAATGTATGTAATGCAGCAGGCAAGCAGGTTATTTCTGTTCACCTTTACGACTGTCTTTCTTTCCGAAAAATTTGCACGAGTTATTTCATAATATCAGCGTAGAAAGTTAGGTCTGGGTAGCGCACGAAATATATTGCTTCGTTTAAAATGGCGAGGGGTTGCTGCATGCATTTATTTCCAGTATTTACATTATTATCCGACGAATCCGGAAGGAGAAAAATTAATGTCAACAAACGCGTCAACATTTCTCCCCGACCCATCTTGTTTTCACAAAACATACAAGCACAATCTATATTGTTGCTAGATTATCAAATTTGAGAGTTAAAATATTGCACTGTATGTTTATACCTAACGTAAGAATAGGCTAGGTTTTTTAAGCACAATTGATTTAATGTAAACGTTGTGATTGAAAACTGCTTTTTAGTTTAGGAGTTTTTAGCGAGAGATCTTATTGACTTGCTAAATGAATGCAAATTGAAGATGATTTGAGATTGACCAATATTTAAATATTCAATCTTTTTTAAATTTGTCCACGATTTATATTATTTTAATAATTGTTTTCGTGAAGATATTTAGATTCTATTTTTCGACGTTTCACTTTAGTTCGAGTTTAACAGACGGCGCAGCATAGACGTGTTAGTCAATGGTGAGCGGGTCGAATTTGATGAACAAACAAGATTAGACTTCACCGGAGTCTTCATTGTTAAACAAAATCAGACAAAATTTGGTACATACTTCACATCAGGAGTAGCTATTGTGGTCACATCTGTAGAAGATTTTCTTACTTATCAAATTTCAGTACCATTAAGATTCAAAGGTAAAAACAGGTTTCATTTTACTAATAAAAAATCGTATGGTTTGTTTTAAAGGAATGAGGGACGTTTCGACCAAATTTCATCACCCCTCTAAGCGATGTCTTAATACATGATTGAGTGATTGATTGGTTGAGTGAACTATAACTAAGTATTATTTCAAGTCCATTTCCTTCGCTCATATAATTATCAGGGAGACATGGTCAATTAATCCGAATGCTTTCGTCTGAGGAATGTCATCATCATCTTGTCCTTTTCCCTTTAAGGGGAAATTGGGCCTTGAATGAGGAATGTGGGGGCATACATTTGTCAGCGCATCCTCGGTTTTGCTGGGTCAAAATGCGAAAGCTTATGAAAAAAAAATTATTAAAAAATTGTGAGAATTTCCAAGAATAAGGGTGAACATTTTAGCATAAAAACCGCTCATAAAATTACTACTCATTATGTAAAGACTACTTATACAAAAATCAAACTTGTACATTGGCTCAATTCCATTGAGCCTCCTTTCCTCAATAACATTGCGTTTCATACCCCTCGTTATTTCGCATACCTATTTTTTAACATGTATCAAAAAGAGTGAACATTCGCCCTTTGTTAGGAAAAACTGCTGGACTTCTTGGATTTTGGAACGATGACAAAGATCTAGAATTTTTATTGCCTAATGGCAGTTTCATTGATACAAATTCAAGTTATCGAACAATTCACCATGAGTTTGGCCAGAAATGTAAGTTATCAATTCTGAAGTGGTTGTTTTCTCGTACCTCGTTATTATCGGTGGAACTAATTATTTGGTTAAAACTATGAAATGAGTTGTACATTTTCTGTGATTAATCACAATCAGAAAAGCATCGACATATTCCCAACGCATAGACCAATCAGCATAGAGAAAATGCAATGCATGGTATGGAAAATTGAACAAGTGTATTTTACACCGGTTAACGTTGACCTATGTATAAATACATTATGATTTTTGGAACTGCACTCGATGCAGATAATATAGGGAGGTTAAGATCGACTTCCGCTACGAGTACCGATACCAATATTCAGTCACGCGCATGCGCAGACGTAACAATCGTCCAAAATGTGATAACACCGGAAGTCGCGAGTACCGTTTTGGGGCTGAAAATGGAAGTGGATAGGTAGGCGAAGTACCGAATTATATTTACTGTATTACTGCATTTCCTGCAGTTTTTTCTAATAATAATATTTAGTTTTTAGTTGTGTAATGTTTCTGCTTTGTTTGTTGAGACTTAGGATTGTGATTAGAGTTTTTGATGTGAATACAGCCGCTATACTCCGCCGTGTTTATTTACTTCTTACGGAAGTCACAATCTTAACGCTTTAAAGTTTCCGCGCTGCCAAACAGTAATACGTCATGTATTTTTGTATCGGTACTGGTAGTGGAAGTAGATCCTAACCTCCCTAATCACTCGAATGCACCAGCATCGCAAAAGCGTAGGTTCGATTCCTGCCGGAGGATCCATAGTTGACTAATTTTTCCATCATCTGTTCCTAGCTTGAATTTGAAGTGTGTATAAATCCACTCGAAATTAAGACCCTTAAAACTGTATGAAATACGTAATCAATTCTCCCTATTAACCACACCCTGACGTCTTTATTTACGCAATGTTCTTCTTTAAAAATGTGTAATCAATGTGTCATTAGCTATACATATATCTAAACAAGTCGTCAAGGTGTAATAATGTCTCATTCCATCTATCCACTTTTCTGAAAACGTGAAATTAGTTGTACTGCTTGAATCTTTTAATCACATTAAGGTAGCGGTCGTTGAATAACCTGCCTTCGGCACAAGATGATATGCTTAAGATGATATAATTAATGTATTTGCCAAAGAAACGAACAACAAGCAATTTCACTACGTATCAAAGAAACACTGATTACTTATAAAAGTTATTGCAAATTTCATCGATAAAAGTATACAGACCTATCAATATTTTTTCAATTTATACAGGGATTGTGGACAGAAACAAGACTCTTTTCGCGTACCATGTCGGAAAAAGTTACGACATTTTTTTACTCCCAACTTCATTCCGGTCTTTCTTGACGAAACAAACACCTTGTTTTCGAGTTTTACTTTGGAGCAAGAAGCAAGGAGTGTATGCGGGGGAAATGAGGAATGCTTGTACGATATTGCTGTAACAGGTAAAAAAGATATTGGTGAGGCGACGTTGGAATCCTTTAATGAAATACAGAAAAGAACAAATGCGTCAAAACTTGTTGAGAAAAAAAAAGCATGTTACACGGCTCAAATTTTTATACAAATATTCAGTTCTATGCAATTCCACTTTATGAAGATGGAAATTAAAGGCTTCGAAATGTAAATGCTATAAACACAAAAATGTCGCAGTTTCCAAATTCACTAATTTCAAAAGTAGTATTGTATTGCAAATTGTTCGAAAATATTGCACCGTGCAATTGTCACCGTGTTAAAATAACTCAAACTGGGACATTAGGTTATCCCGGGCAAAATTTTAATGTAATCAATTAAACTTGCTAGCAAGTTGGTAATTTTGAGTGCAGTTTGGGAATATATATACCACAAAAATATTTGATAAGCGTCAAAATCGCCGCTTCCCTGCCGTAAACGAAGATTAGGATTATCCTTTCGTCCTCTGCGAACGGGCTGGAGAGCTGGAAAGGCAATCCTTTCGTAAGGCTGTTGACTTTAATCACGTTATATTTACGATTTCAATCACTGTAGACATAAAAAAATGGTGAGGGCGGATTTTACCAAATTATCTACATGGTACTCGGTATAGATATGCATATTTGATCATACCTCCTAGTTTCTAGCTTGTGTTCTCCCACAGAGTCTCTTTAATACCATGTATACTAGAAATACATTGCATGCAAAGTCCCCTCGCCTGAAGCAATAAACATATACTTCCATCACTAAAATTCTATAATACTCGTTTCTGCTGAATGATCGAAATTGTAAAGTAAAATCCTATATCTTGGTACAATTATAATCATAATAATTGTGCTACGAATAGTTTTAAATACTATACAATTTTTAGCGAAATTTCAATTACTTTTTAAACAGATTCACCTTTAAAAATAAATACTTTCCAAATCAAAATCGTTTTAACGAAATTGACGAATAAATTCAAAGAGGTTTCATACAATTGTTGATAAATCCACATATTAAACTTACAAAATACTTGCATGCTTTAAAATACAAAATCTACTCATTTACCTGAGTGTTGAAAAACACTAAAAAAATGCTTCAAAATCGTATATTTTTTACCATCCATTTGAATGAAAGTTTTTCTATCCGAAGGCATCTTATTCCATTATATTTTAATCAATTTTACGACTCATCAAAATGAAAGACCATCAAAATGAAAAATATTATTTAAAAAAATATAATTCAATTTAAATAAATTATAATTCAAAATATCAGTTATGCTGACGTGAACCCAAATTTTAATTTAGCCAATCGCACGTTTGTAAACGTTTGTTAGTAACCAGTTTTAACTCGTTTTAAACGCACGCATGCGCAAAACTTACAAAAACGCCCAACGTCCATGACATAATGGCGGACAACTTTCATTTCGCATTTGCATTCCCGGCCGTAATTAAAATCTCCGGGCGGAATTAGTACCCTCGCCCGGTGCTTCGCACCGGCTCGGGGACAATAATTGTCACTTGGTATAAATTGCCTTCTCGCGAGAGCCAAAATCCATGATCCGAACTTAAGGAGAAGCAAGGCTTTTTCATGAACGAGAAGGATTTAGTCACAGAGGACGCTTAAAATTTTTGTAATTATTAATATTATTTTTAAAACGATTCGCTACACTCTAACCCCCATATAGCTAACCGAACCCCATTAATGCAATTCCTCGGTAATAAGTCAAAAATGTTTTTCAGTTGCCAAGCGTATTTTCTTTGGTTGTGATGGAGTCGAGAACAGTGGGAAGAAAGTAGATTTTTGTGGTGATTGTGGAGGAGACAACTCATCGTGCACTGATTGTGAAGGTCGCATAAGACCTGGCTTTCTTAACAATGAAACATGTGGTAGGTTTCTTTTATTATTATCAAACTGAAAATTTGAACATAAATTGCCAGGCAAAGAAAGTTTGTGAGATATTTTTATGCATGTGACAAGACTTAGGTTTACCATTTTTGACCTAGGTTCCTATCTGCCCTGGAGCGAATGGAGTGTTTGCATCGGCGTAGATGAAAAAGTAACAAGAGAGCGAAACCGAACATGTTCGAAAAAAGGACATTGTCGTCATTTAGGTAACAGTATACAACAAGAAAAATGCAAGACTAGTGAGGATGACGGTAAGTTCCAAAATTACTCCGGCATGAGCGACAGGGTTTAAAAATGGCCGAGGTTTTCGTATTTTTGTTTTTTTATCATACAGTATTTAAAAGCTCTCGGCTAATTTGTGCCCAGTACTTGACCCGACGCTCGCTGAAGATCGTAAGTCAACGTATTAATCTACGTTAAAGTTTCGTCTCGTAAAAGTTGTCATGCGCTTATAGTATCTTGAGCGAATTTTTCGAGGCGCGATTTGATTTCGCTTACATTATGCAGCAACTCCTACACGAGGTACGAATAAACCGTTATTTTAATGCTGTTGTTTGGAGATGTTGACGCCTATGGCGCTAAGAAATGTCGCACACGATTGAAGAAATAAGAATATTTACGATCAAGCGCTAACACAGCATGAGCATTCACATTCGTCAATTAACATGCATATTACACATATTACACGCTATTATAAGCTATACGGTTATCATATGAATAAAATTCAAGATGGCGGTCAACATTGACAGCAGCGAAAAGGTTACAAGCAATGACGGATTACAGGGGCGGATCTAGGGGTTGCCAGATGAGTCACGCGACTAGTTCAATCTAAATGCTTAATATATCGCGAACAGCATCAAAAGAACGGTTTATTTCTTCCTCTTGGAGCAATTGCCATATCATGTGAGCGAAATCAAATCGCGCATAAGACAATTAGCCAAAGATTTTGAGCTGTGTACCACAACTCTTGAGAGAAAAAACTGTGACGTAGATAAACACGGTGACATACACTTTTGAAATACTAGCTAGTATACTTCGCGCCAAAACACACTTGCGAGAACGAAAAACGTCGCTGACACCAGAGTAATCAGGAAAATTCTACTTATTACTCTGGCGTCAGCAACGGAGTTGAAAATTTGCCTAGGTTTTGTTTTATTTTTAGTTTGTTTTTTTTCTAGTTTTATTTAATTATTTTTTTTATTATTATTTTTCGTCGTCGCAAGTGAGTTTTGGCGCGAAATATACTAGTATTTGAAAAGTGTACGTGACCGTATTTATCTACGTCACAGTTTTCTCTCCCAAGAGTTGTTTTGCACTGATCGAAATCTAATTTTCCGATGTGCGATTTGATTTAACTCCCATGATACGGAAATTCCCCGAAGAGGAACAAATAAACCGTTCTTAATTTTGATGCTGTTCGATTAATTAGGGTAAGAATATATTTAATACATATAGATTCTTATACTTTTTAAAGTACGATGTGCTTCTGAATGCCGCGATCGAACAACATTTAGGTTCGCAAGGCATCTAAATGAGTATGAACTGTATTGTTTATGTTCAGAAGCTTGGCACGTTTACGGGGTTAAATATAACATGACGCATGTTCTGGCCGATGTTTACGCCAGAACATGCGTCTTGTTATATTTAACTACTAGCTTGAAAAAGCTTCTCAACCAAGTGATATCAGAAGTTTGTTCCCATTTCGCTATGAGACTTACGCCTGTATTCAAAAAGCTCACTCAAACTCACACTCCTTGAGTGTGACATATAAATTTTGTTAATGCTGGTCAATGAGAAAGTTTTCGCTCAATAGATGGAAAGATATAACGTGAATCGCTGGAAATCAAGCCCCTATACGGCTCGAAATACTGCCATTGAAACGTTATGAGAACATTAATATCTCTCTGAGCTTTTACAGAATACAGGCGATATAGTATAAACACGATAAAATTATCATGTCTGACAAACCTGGAAATTCCCGTCGTTAAAAGTGAAACTGCTAAAGCAAAGTCATCATATACTGGAGCAAGTTTATTTCATTCCTTACCAGACGATTTAAAATCTATTTTGAACTTTATAATGACATCCTATAGGAAAAATCTTAAAAAATTCTTTATTGATTTAAATTATAAAGTTGACTATATCAATAATATAGCTGCATTGCTTGAAAGCATGTAGTCATTTGTCAATGTGTTTCCAACCACCAGTCTTAATTTACTGGAGAGGTCATTAAGGAGGTCTATTAGGTAGAATACTTGTCAAACTGTAAATAATGCAAAAAATACCCTCTTGAAAAAAGTTTTTATACAAGCGCGGATTGTCAATACATTTTTCAACTTCGATACTTTTTAATACATATAGTCTAGGACCTGTAAAGAGTTTATATGCATTTAATTTAGGACAGATTATCTCAACTGTTTTAGGGTAAAAAGACCATGCCGGTCAACATGGCATATGTGCCAAAATCTGAATCTGGGACTAAAGTCCTGAAAATGACCACATCCAGAAACGCCATGGTCGACATAGCTCTAAATCCTGAATTATCAAAGCCACAGTCTTTCTGAATTGTTTTTATGGTTCAGAGTTATTGCTTTTAGGGGTGGTCACTAGAGAGTGAAATTAGCCTAAGTTTCATATTTTACAAGAAAATGAATGTTTACCATTCCAGGTCAACTGCTGATTATGCATAAAATTACAGATTCACCTGGCAAAGTCTAATTTTTCCTATTTTCAAATAATTTTTGCCACCTGATTAAAAAATGCTTATTTTAGTACATTTATTCCAAATTCCAGCCAGAACACGATTTCTGCCATATTTTTCAAATTTAATCGCCGTTTTTCGCCGTCCGTCGCAAGTGCCTTCCAAATATTGTACTTTAACACGATTCTAGTTGACTAAAGAATTATTCAACTAATTTTCGATGGGTTTTGAAGTAGTGCCATGTAGTATTTTTTCATTTTTGTGTCCCTCAGATTTCATCAATTATGTCGCCATTGCAATGTTTCGCCGCCTTTTTGCACGATAAATGGCACTTCTTGGTACCCAGCTGAATTTTTTTCACTGTATCGATAAATAATTCATAGTACAATAACAGCTATCCAAAATTTAAAAGCATTTGTCCAACTTGGAAGTAAAAAACCATCTCTCGTTTATTGGGAATGAAATTCAAGTGCGAAAGATTCAAAATAATTTAAAAGTCTAACGCACACTCCAAGACAAATGCTCGCGGGCAACATTGCAGGGGATGTGTTAAATTTTCACGAATATATTTCTGGTTTATTTTTTTAACTTTGTGAAAGCAAGAAATGCAACTTAAACATGGAGACTTGTTAATGTTGTCATGAGGAAGTTTAACAGCAAAACGGACAAATTTTAATGCTGTCCACGAGAACTCGTCGCGGAGTTTGCGCGGATTTACGAATTATTTTGAATCTTTCGCACTTGAATTCCCAATAAACGAGGGGAGTTTTTTTACTACCAAGTTGGCCAAATGCTTTTAAATTTTGGATAGTTCTTATTGTTCTTATTGTACTATCAATTATTTATCGATGCCGTGAAAAAAATTCAGCTTGCTGGGTATCAAGAAGTGGCATTTATCGTGCAGAAAGGCGGCGAAACATTGCAAGGGCGACATAATTGATGGAATGTGAAGGGACACAAAAATGAAAATATGTTACATGGCACTACTTCAAAACCCATCGAAAATTGGTTGAATAGTTCTTTAGTCCACTAGAATCGTGCTAAAGTACAATATTTGGATGGTGCTTGCGACGGACGGCGAAAAACGGCGATCAAATTTGCAAAATATGGCTGAAATCGTGTTCTGTTGGGAGGTAAGTGAAATGAAATATGTCGTATCCCAACAAAACATTGTTATTTCCTAGGAAATTAATAATAAATATACTAAAATAAGCATAATTTTTAATCATATGACAAAAATGTTTAGAAAATAGGGAAAATTAGACTTTGCCAGGTGAATCTGTAATTTTATGCATCATTAGTAGTTGACCTGAAATGGTAAACATTCATTTTCTTGTAAAATATGAAACTTAGGCTAATTTCACCCTCCAGTGACACCCCTAAAAGCAACCATTCTGAACCATATAAACAATTCAGAAAGACTGTGAAAGACTTACCTCAAAACAGTTGAGATAATCTGTCCTAAATGAAATGCATACAAACTCCTTTACAGGTCCTAGACTAATATTCCCGTAGACGGAAAAGAAATATTATAGATAAATTCATTTAACCAGAATACAAGTGATCGTACGAATTTGACAAGTTACGTTTTAAAATGGCTCGGCGAACATTGCCAGAAATTCGCGGTCACGACAATTTATATTTTCGCCAAAATTAATGCGTTGTATTGTGCAACTCCTGTACATTGAATTTACCAATACTTTTCCGACCGTCCAGGCACTGGTATTTTGCCCACCCCCTGTCCCGCAAACTATAGACTAAATGAAATGAATACTTTGGATAACAAAGTGTTGTCTGTACAATATGAGGTTACAATATTTCGTGAAACTAAAACTGCGAATTTATATAGTTTCACCTTTGTGACCACGTTACATGGTTGAACAGTGTGTAAAACTCTACTTCGACTCGGAAATTAGTGTATCACCAAAAAAATACTGCCCCACGTGTAACAACGACATAATACTTGACTATAGTACATAACTCTAAGAGTAAGACAGTAGGAGTGAGTGGAAGAGCCACACCATGCACGACGTTTATTCGAACAATGAAAATAATATCTTTTGACCATTTAGCCGCTTGTTCCCTGTCTTGACCAATAAATTCAAATGTTAACTTTTATGTTGTCTTTTTTACATTACAGACGATCGAAAAGCGTTAAAGTTCTATGCAGCTGTTATTGGTATTCCTGTTGTTGCCATAATTCTCATCATTGCAATCGCTGCATTGTGTAAGCGCTGCTGTTGCAGCAAGATTTCTTCAACTGCTCCAGCCAATTTACATGTCTCTAATCATCAAAATAACTCTTATATTATGTAGTTTAAAGTTATTTCCAGGCAGAATAGCATGCACAGTAATCATGTATAAAATATATCATCTCTTTTATGATGCCTCTCTTTTGAGTTTTGTTGAAGTAAAGAGTTTAAATTTACTAGAATTGAAATATATAAACTTTTACCGAACTTGCACTTGTAGGCTGACATAGGCATTGACAGCCTTTTTTTGTGCTGGAGAATGTAACCAATAATTAATTTTTAGATAAAGAGAAGTGTGAACAATTATTCATAGAACTTCTTTCTACGAATGTATTCCTTTCCTTAATAATTACTAATAAATAAACATAATTAGATATCGTTTTTTATATGCCATATCAATGCGAATAATAATAATATAATGCCTTAATAAATATCGAAACGAGTATAAATAAGACCGCGAGCTCAACGATTGCCAGCGCCCAGCCAATCAGTTCGGCTCCATCACTACCAAAACTAGACCCAGCCGGTTCATATGAAATATGAAAGCCGGATAGCACTATCCACTGGGTAATGTATTTTTTCAATCGCTTTAATATCACCCGCTGTTAGGAATAACTTTAATAAAATATTCATAAATTCGTAAAATTTTCAATATAATTCAACGAAATATGCCTTTCATGCGTATAAACTGATACGAAAAGGCCCTTTAGCTACCAAAGACATTTTGACTACAAAAACTGAGATTTAAATATGACTAGAAATACATGCATGCAGCAACCCCTCGCTATTTCAAACCAAGTACACAATTTCCTGAGTTAACCTGAACTAAACTTATATTATGAAATGACACAAAACTCAAATCAGTCTTAAAGTTTCCATCATTCACTACAAAAATAATCACAAAGCTAGTGTAAATATTGCCCGTTCAATTTTGCTGCATTATACCATGCCAGCAATTAAGTAACAGTTTAAAATCGAAGTTTCAAACGATTAAAACAGTACAAAATCTTCACAGACAAAGAAAAAACTTCGAATGTTATTTTATTATCTAATTGCAGTCAACGCGGGCGGCTAAAAGTTTCAGTATACTAAAATATAGTGTGTATTTTTGATACCAAAATTCAAATTACACTTTCAAAAACACTTTTTGAAGTTAAAGCAAAGGTGTAATAGCCCTTCACAAGTTTATGCGTTTGCAGAAAAAGCTGAAAATTTAACAAATGAACGGCATACAAAGCTGAAAAGTATACAAATACGGCTCATTCTTACCGCGAAACAAGTACGAGATAAACAAAGTAAACACGTACCCTTTGTCTTTGAAAACATTTATAATCTTGCAGATTATGAATTATTCCTCTTACACGGCTTTGTTTTGACTGTATCCACGTTCATCTTTGCTATCTGTCATGCTTCATATATCTTGTTTCTTCTCGTTTTACTTTCTTTGCACAAAGTTTATGAAACGCTTTTACAAAAATGTTTACGAAATGACAGTTAAATTGCTGACGTTCTCATTGAATTACAAACTTTCTGTCTTAGCCAATCAGACCGTTCGTTGATTACCAGTCTACACTCGTTCGCATTTCACGCATGCGCACAAGTACCATGACCATTGAACGTCCACGGTCCACGACATAGAATTTGAGCAACTTTGGATTCCGCTATGTTCTGTCACAATACCCGGATGTAATAAATCTCCCAGCGGAATTAGTACCCTCGCACGGCGCTTCGCGCCGGCTCGGGGATTAAGAGTTGTATACAACCGTCCCAGAACGAATTTTTATATTCTCGAAAAAGGTGGAAGGTTAAATACCGCTGACCCCTAGAATTTTGTAGCGGTGAAAAAAATTGCACATTGCTCTTGCGATCCTAATCATTGTTAATCCAGGTAATTTTGGAGCCGTTGTGGATTATTGCACTGCACACGCTCTTATTTCCATAATCTATCATTGGACTTGAGCCACATGGCGGACGCTATAGAGTAGCTACACTTAGAATATTCCTGCACGGCCAGAAATATATAGGCGCGAGAATATGCGCGATTTAGCGCTAATTTAAGAGCCGCTTCTAAGAAAAAAGTGGGGATCGAATCAATCAAATTTTCTCTCTATATATAACCCATGTACTGTTGAAAAATCATGTTTGTTCAGGTCCAAAAATCATCAACGTATCGACCTTTAGCCACTGAAAATTGGAGGCAACTCGAGATGCCCAAAATATTACAAGAAGGAATACTTTTATGGTGGTCATCGTGTGGGAAAGTACATATAATTATATATTCCTAGCATATTAATGATATCAGTTACCTCCCCGTTCACCTTTCTGATGGTTGCCCATCGGCAAAATTAATGTCCACATCAAATCAGCCCCGTAAGTTAAAGGAATGAAAGGATGCAAACTCGCTTATCAGACTGCTGGAAAGATTTTGTATGCCTTAAAAGCATGGGTTTAAAAGTAAGTTTAACATTTTCATATTAACAGCAAGCGGAACTTGATTGGCTGAATAGCAGAGGCCAGTTGTTCAAAGCTAGGTCAGCGCTAACTCTGCATGGGTTAAATTTTAAACCAGGGTTTTAGTAGAAAACTGCTTCTGAGTCACTGTTCGTTTTAAAACTTTAGAAAATATGGCTTCTAACAGTCCAGAAAATATTGGTAAAAATATATATTCAATTTTGTAAGCAAGTGATTGGAAAAATTCAGATAAAAATTTGCTTTAACCCAGGGTTAAACTAGCCGGGTTTTGAACAACCGAGCCCAGGCGGCGGGATTTTCCGATACTCTGTGCACCACTATGACCACTGTAAACGTATTTACCAACATTTTTCTATGAATAAATTATATAGTCGACTAAGTTATTGGCATGTTTTGTGGTCTGATTCTAAGTCTGATTACTTATTATTTCATTCAACACGGGCTGCGAGGTACCGCATGAAATAAATTGTGCACGAGGGCTATGTTTAGAATTCGTAGAAAGGTGAATTTAGGAGCGGTATCTGAAATTCGTCCTTTTTTCGCTGTTTACCCCAAACCATGCAATTTCTGGTCCTTTTTTATCCTGTGTTTTCACGGTACCGGACGAATTCCCCTATAATATAAGACTGAATTTTTTTTTGTTCGTGAGAAATACAATAATATGAGCATCGTATTGTTGGCATGCCCATTCCTTAACCGCGCTATAGATATATCGGTACAAAAACAAAGCAAGACAAATTTCTGGTGTTTATACGGCACCCGGACGAATTTAAAGCCGGTCGAGTAAAAAGTTTGACCGCGGTCATTTTTTGGGTCGCTAATTCGTCTTGCTAAGGGGGTATTAAATTTGTTCGCTTGCGTGGTTCTCGGGTAAACGAAAGGCCGAACACTTAATTCAGATCGCGCGATTGCAAATTCGTCCTGTGTCATGTAAACGGGGCCGAAATCTTAGAAACGGCCCAAAGCTAGGCCCTGAGCTTATAATTTTATTATGAAATGGCTCAAAAGAGTCGGTAGGATTTATCATTTTTAGGCCTAGGAAACAGAAATGGTCATAAAATTGAGTAAACCTCGCCGGTTCTACTGCTGCATTGAGCAGGCAATTTATGGATTTGGCATGTTCAGTTGATTATATTGCAAACTATTATGTTTATTGCGGATCAAACATTTTATACATTTTTATATTATTTGTATATGTGAGTGTGGTCGTAATACAGATAACATATTATAGTCCTATGACCTATGTATATATACACTTATATTTATTTCCGTTGGCAACAATTTATTTTGCAAAATCATGGGTTTGGATATTGTCGAAGTCAGTATGAGTGCTGTACGGCGCTGATATGCCGAAACAAAGGCAATGCAGGATGTCTTGATACTTGAAGTTGAAGATTTTTCATACGCTAGTGCAGGTCCAGTTATACACCTTTCTTGCAAGTCATCCTTGTGAGACGCTGAAACGCGAATTATCATGCGAATGGACTTTCCCGTTAGCCAGGCTGTCTTGCTCTGATACTATACCAAAGAAATAAATTAATAAATGCAATAAATCCAGCATAAGTTGTTTGAAGCATCGTGATACTCGTTTGTTTATACTTTGGATGATTTGCACTGCCGTATCTCATAATAGTTTATAATGGATACTTACCCTTGTCTTTGTTTTAATAATAAATTCATCTTACCATATAGTCTTTGTTTTAATAATAAATTCATCTGCATCGGTAATTTTAGAACCTATAGTTTTCAGTAGCGTCCTATACAGCAAAGCTCATCTGATGGAACATGCATTATATCTTTGTGCTCAGTTTCACGGGTTATATTAAAACGAAAGGACTTTCAAAATTCTCAGTTCTGCAAGTTAACTAGACGAGCAAGCTAACATAATTATGTTTATGTAGTACTAATAAAGAATTGGATCATACTGCGTAAAACAATACTAATAATATAATGAATGTGGCTTGGCAAAACATGCATTGAAATTTAAATGTATTATTTGATACACATGCAAAATGGCTAAGAAAAGCTTTCAACACTCAATGCATTTAAGCGTATCCTTATACAAATGAATTTAAAATAGGACTTTGGCTTTAGCTTCAGTGTAGTTTCTTCTATCTTGCACAGATATTGCGTATAATTATACGCGCATATAGAGTTTGAGGATTTCCTTCCGGACCCATCAATGGGATACTTCAATATCACCGATGATGACGGCAGCTAGTAGGGTGTATGCAAATATTGAACATTGAGTCATCACTAACTCTCGAACCTTAAAATCCTATTTACAGTAGGCGAGGGCACACATACCTACGGCTACACAAATATACTCATCTTACAAAAGTTTATTTAATGAATTTATGATGTTCTTTGCAAATATAGGTATACGAAATATTTTCCGTTGTCGCATTTTAGTTTTTCTAATGTTTTCATCTCAGCAAGAGATTGATGAATATCATAGCCAAGGATTCGCCATAAAGTCTTGTTGTCATAAGTCATTATTGTAAAAAGCTGAAACATATTTATAAATCTTACATAGTGAAAAAAATACAAATTTTAGTAAGAGTAATTATATCTATAAAAAAAGACGTCCTGTCGAATTAAGCATCCGGAACATATTATTGAATGCAAACTCTAAAAATCTTAAATTTAGCTTTATTGCTACTCTGAAAGCTAAAATTTAGGCTTAAAATTTGTCAATTCTTGTGGAAGTCAGAGTCATCAAGACGCGTTAGGAAATCTTAACAATTTACACTTATTGTGCATGTGTAATGTATAAATGTAACATGTTTACGTATAGTATAAAGAATTTGATCATACTGCGTTGCAGTAGATAATGAGCGAGGTTTGGCAAAATATGCATTGAAATTTAAAAATACCTATATAATACCTATTCATAAATAATTATGCAAAATGGTTTAGAAAAGCTTTCAATACTCAGTGCATATAAGCATATCCTTTTAGAAATTAGTAAGAAATATGAAGTCCTTCGTTTTAGCTTCTGTTTTTTTCTGTCTTGCTCAGATTGCTTATACGCGAATAGAGCTTGAGGATTTTTTTCCTTATGGACCCAGCAATGGAGATACTTCAGTACCCAACAATGATGACGGCAGTTCGGGTCTTGTCAATATTGCATTTCCCTTTCCTTTCTTCGACGAAGAACATGACTCCCTGTTCGTAAGTATTTTGCAGACATTATTTTCATACTTATTCATACGCACCAGATATTTAATGGGTATACATGTATAATTTTAGGCGATGTTTGTACCCATGTCTTTCAGGATAATTATTGTAAACACTTGCCACATCATTTGTGAGTGCATGTCTTGCTCAATTTTACAATTAAATTTTTATATATGTTCAAACTAATAATTGTGTTATTGTAGCAGCCTGCGTACGTATAGCGACCAGCAGTTTTTTCAAATAGAAAAATGCATGTAGCTTTAATGGAAATCAAATAAATATTGGCAGTTATTGAGGAATGCCCAATAACGAAAGTAGAGTAATTTCAAGAATTCGAAACACAAGCAGTGTATACCCAGTGATGCGTTTAGAGCCTGAAAAACACGTACATGCACTTTCATACTATATTGACAAAACTCTCGGGGGCGAAACGTCCAGTGGCCGGTTGTACGAAAGGTGTTTAAGTCGTTAACCACCGTTTAACTCGTTATCCACCGTATAAAATGTATACGCTTGAAAAATCGCGTTGTACGAAGCCCGTTTAGCGCTATCCACCGGTTAAAATTTAGCTAAACGGTGGATAAAAAACGGTGGATCTGGCGGATAAATAATTGTGTGTTGTCAACTTTTATAACAAAAATTAAATAAAATGGCGTTGTACAGGTTACCTGGCGTCCATTTTTATGCGCTTCCAAGAGTGAATGAACGAGCAGAAAGAGTTTATAGACGTGAAATCGACAACACATTACAATATTACTAGAAATACTTGCATGCAGAAACCCCTCGCCTCGGATTAACAAAATTAGTTAAGCATAGCGATGGTATACATTTCAAAGTTTACGCGGCGCGCGAAATCGCTAGTTTGCCATTCAATATGGCATGCGGTATACCCCCAAAATATTTGCGCCACGTTCATTTGGGTCAGTGGTGTACCGCCCAAGAATATTTGATTAAGTCAACATGGCGGCTGTTTCAAATGTGCGTTTTTCGTTGGAAGAAGTATTAAGTCAAGACATCTACAACGAAAACGCCGTTGAACAGCCGTCAAACTCTTTGACAAAAGTTCAGGAGGCAATTGAGAGTTTGGCAGTTGAGCGTGGGTGTAGTAATGCGGAGGCTGTCACTCGGGCATGTGTTAAGCAAGTTCAAGCTATGCACTTGCATGCATGGAGAATCTGCCAAGTAATTTTTTCAAAATTGTTTCAAGTTTTCACAACTGTTAAGAACCATCTCAAAGCTCTATATTCCTTTTTAACTATATGAAAGTAATAATCCTTATATAGCTGGATATTGCCTTCAAAATCATAGATTTACATACTAATATTTTGAAGGCAAACCAGCAGACAAATATAGTTAATGTGAACTTCCCTTCTAATGACTAGTTTTCCAGTTGCTTTTCCTGTCAGGAAATCAAACTGCTGCCAGATAGTAAATCAAACAACTCAAATAATTTCAAGAACAAAACACAATTTTGTTTTTTATGCCACAGCCACCCCCAACAATTTGATGAAAAAAAAAACAATTTTCTTCTGCCACCATTTTAAGATAAAGAAACAATAAATAAATTTAAAATGTATTGATAGTCCTCTTTTTAATTTTCATGCATGAACAACTAAATGGTACTGCATGACATTGTCTATCATTAGACTGCAATGGTCCTCTAAGATTCCACATTGAAAAGAAAAATCATCAGCACTTTTTCACAAAAATATAACTAGAATGCACTAAGATTTTTAACCCTTGGATACTAGTGGAGTGCATGGAGCTTTGAAGAGTTTATACAAATGAGTATGGGTTTGCAACACAAGTTTTTGTCTTAATATATCTATTTTAAAAATAGAAATCAAACATACATACTTAATGCAAAAATTACAAAACTAATACACTAATAAACAAGATGTACCATGCAACATATGCATAGCATATTCCTGTGTGTTTAACATACACAGTTATGTAAAGTGTTACTGTTCATATTTGTTGTTATATTGTAAATACATTTAGGTTAATTAAGACATTGCAAGTAACCAGAACACTATTTAAAACTAATAGTACTGATCTCAATACTTTGTCAAACTAATATAGTAACCAGGTTGATGCAATATTGTATGAACAGGATTGATCAATGTTGTGCTGCCAACATTGTTCAGAGTTGTTATTAAGATGTATTAGCATTTTCCAGTGTGCTTATATACCGAGTTAGTATGTTAATGACACTGTATATTTTACATTTGTACATTATTTGGTTAAAGCCCACTTATATAGTGTTGTTATATTGTATTAAATACATTTGAGACATTGCAACTAATCAGAACAATAATTAAAACTAATAACAGTGCTAAATATTTCTGCTTTATAGTAAAATTCTTCATATACAAAATTGTGTATGTTTACATAGTCAAATGTATTAATAAAATATATTGGACATTAATAAGAAAGAATATCACAATCATGACAGGGTATTTGTTTTATGCATCAATTTGGAGTATGACACATGCCATAAATAGAATGAATCATGATAAACATTACTACCAGTCATTAAAACTGATATCGATTCAGCAATCAATTATCAATTATTAATTCACATGTCAAACACCATTAATTTATAACACTATTTGAGCTATCCTTGCATATTTTGATTTTACAATCACAAGCTATTAAGCATATTAATATATTTGTGAGATATTGTTTTGTAGATTTTGGTGTTGACAAAGACATGCCCAGATATTCATATGCTAAAAAGTTGCCACAAATCCTTTTTAAAATCCAAATTTGCAGAGCCACTAAAGGCCCTTATCTAATCTTTCAGAAATGTTCGATTCTGTTAATTATAAATTAACTCCTATGTAGCTACAGAGTAACCTTACTGAGAAATATAATCATCTGGAATTTGTTTAGTATGTTGCACTTAGATGTTGCACTAGTAAGATTTTTTAGTTAACCACTATGCTGAAAAAGAGCTTTCTCAGTAAAACAAGTACAATCATTCTGGCATTACATGAGGACCCGCACAATGTGTGAAAAAATTAAGGCAAAAAGTGTTCGTTCCCATGGCATCTGTTTGGTAGGTGTTTGAGGGTTGACATGTAGAAATTGAATTAACTTGCTCCTTTATTTCGCGCAAGTGTAATTTGATACTCGATCTGGCTAATAATTTATTAATTCTTAATAGCTAAACACGATTGTCAACGCCGCATTTAGGAGTAAAACCGCGAAGTTGTTGAGCCGCTTGAGCGCGACTAGTCAATTCAACTTGCGAAATGTACTATCGAGTATATTTGCATTGCTTAGACTATAGCAAGAATTGGTATGCGTACAATGACTTGCTTTTTGGATATCCGAAATCTGGTGGAAAGCACGAAGGAAGCGCGACATTCTGATTGTTCTCCAGCGAAGTACAAAAGGTTAATATCGCTGATTTCAGAGACCGCGACGGCGAACAGCCATCAAACAACATCAACAGAAAACGACCTAGAGCCACGTCCGTTCGAATGGAAAGACATATCAATCTTCTATGCTCGCGCTCGAGAATGTCTAAATAAACTAGACAAATCCATACCGGTTCAATCTCCCGCCAAAATTACATGCCGCGCGCGCCTTCTAGCGCTATCATTAAATCGAATGAAATAACACCACAAAGCGCCACATTGAGGAAATCAATGTTTCTGTACCATCACCGGTAGGATTTACAAATGTCTCCATTGTTTATTTCAGAGAGTATGTAAACAATTATGTATAATCACTAAATGCATTTTTCTACCTTACTAACAATGCATATATAAATACTAATTGAGAGGTAAACTTTTACTCTAATTTCACAATAAATTATACCATAAAATAATTTTAGTATTCAAGACATAAAAAATATATTGCTGTTGTACAGTATAAAAATTGTGAGAATTCTTTCAGTGGACACTCTTGTGTCAGAAAGATGCAGTCATCTTTTGCTGACAGATTAAGAAGATGTAGTCATCTTTGCTTATTCAGTTGAAACTAAAAGTTTTCTGATGGTTATTACACAGCAAGTTATATCTAAATGAGAGTAGCTTGAAACTCCAATATATATATTATAATTTTACCATCAAGTACTGTTCAAGACATAAAAAATATATTGCTGTTGTACAGTATAGAAATTGTGAGAATTCTTTTAGTGGACACTCTTGTGTCAGAAAGATGCAGTCATCTTTTGCTGACAGATTAAGAAGATGTAGTCATCTTTGCTTAATCAGTTGAAGCTGAAAGTTTTCTGATGATTATTACACAGCAAATTATATCTAAATAAAAAGTACCTAGAAAACTCCAATATATATATTATAATTTTACCATCAACTACTGTTCAAGACATAAAAATATATTGCTGTTGTACAGTATAGAAATTGTGAGAATTCCTTTCGTGGACACTCTTGTGTCAGAAAGATGCAGTCATCTTTTGCTGACAGATTAAGAAGATGTAGTCATCTTTGCTTAATCAGTTGAAGCTGAAAGTTTTCTGATGATTATTACACAGCAAATTATATCTAAATAAAAAGTACCTAGAAAACTCCAATATATATATTATAATTTTACCATCAACTACTGTTCAAGACATAAAAAATATATTGCTGTTGTACAGTATAAAAATTGTGAGAATTCTTTTAGTGGACACTCTTGTGTCAGAAAGATGCAGTCATCTTTTGCTGACAGATTAAGAAGATGTAGTCATCTTTGCTTAATCAGTTGAAGCTGAAAGTTTTCTGATGATTATTACACAGCAAATTATATCTAAATAAAAAGTACCTAGAAAACTCCAATATATATATTATAATTTTACCATCAACTACTGTTCAAGACATAAAAAATATATTGCTGTTGTACAGTATAGAAATTGTGAGAATTCCTTTCGTGGACACTCTTGTGTCAGAAAGATGCAGTCATCTTTTGCTGACAGATTAAGAAGATGTAGTCATCTTTGCTTAATCAGTTGAAGCTGAAAGTTTTCTGATGATTATATTACACAGCAAATTATATCTAAATAAAAAGTACCTAGAAAACTCCAATATATATATTATAATTTTACCATCAACTACTGTTCAAGACATAAAAAATATATTGCTGTTGTACAGTATAAAAATTGTGAGAATTCTTTTAGTGGACACTCTTGTGTCAGAAAGATGCAGTCATCTTTTGCTGACAGATTAAGAAGATGTAGTCATCTTTGCTTAATCAGTTGAAACTAAGAGTCGTATCACAATTATTGCACAGCATATCTGATCAAAGACAAACATTTATGTATAAAGTCAATGTAACATATAATTTCGCACAGGGTGCATGTACTAATTTATTTAATACTATAAATATATTTGCCATCATGTTCTCTTGTCCTTATAAATTAATGCTCTGTAAGTCTTATTCTGAACCAATTTGCAAAATCATTACAATCTGACAGATGCAATATACAGTGTAAGTGATCTTATTTGTTGTTTTCTCTATCAAAGACCAGTTATTTTAATGTGATATTTTAAGGGTACTGTTATAATGCAATCAATTTATTGTGGATAATGTTTTAATAATGAAATAGTTATGTTTGTGAAACTGACCCTTGTCCTTTCCTTACACTGATCTTAGCCCTAACCATAACCCCAAACCTCAACCTTCCAAATTTCTTTTCCCACTGATACAAATGAGCCTAAAAAATTTTAAATTAAAACAGCAGCTACTGTACTGGTCCTACTGATGTCCACTAAACTACAGTCTCATGTAGACAGACATTTTGCGGTAGCGACTTTATACAAGGCCCGAAAAAATTTTTTGTCCTATACGTGATCAATAGAACTTGTTAAGGAAAAAGTGGCAAGGAAAAAAGTTCCCCCGCATGCAGCTACCGGATTTTATTGTATACAGACATTGGCCTTATTGTATGGCTGTTACAGTGGAATGACTAGGATTTTAGTAATAGCGAAGGCAGTACTGAGAAAATTGCTTTGACAGGGTAAGATATTTGACTCCCTTTCTATATGCGTTGATACTTATTCCGCACTGCCTTATAGCTTCACGCAGCGAGCATTTTTAAATTAATAACTTGTTAATAATAGAATTTCAACCCAGTACCTACTGCGAGTAATGAAACTAATAGTGGATTGATGACAGTTTTTGCAATTATATTTAATGAGATAATGCGCTCTGATTTCCTGACTTTTGCGGATTCAATCCGCAAAAGTTGCTTTTTCCAGGCCGTGCGGGTCGTCATGTAAGCAGGGTATACACTGCATGTGAGTGCATTTACTGCATTAAAGCCTAATGAGTTAAATATTGACAAATATGAAATATACAATAAATATTGACAAATTTTTAGTGAACCATTACCAGCAAGGCTTCCCAACTGACAACTAAAATCATCTGGGTTAAACAGGTGATAAAAAACATATATTAGTAGCATTGAAGCTCAGTGGGTTAAAGATCATAAATTTAGGTTTTTGAGAGTTCATCTCACAATATGGAGTAATGTCAAGTTTTCAACAAATTTTAGCAAACTAGGAGAAATATATGCATATAAAAAATTTATCAATTGTATTAACATACAATAGGGTTAAGTTAAAAATGCAAAATGGCCCAGAAATATAGCAAATCGGTATGGAAATTTAAGTCGATCAGGTTTATAGCCGCAAGCCCATATCATATACACGAAAGATGGCAAGTCAAACACGAAATATACAAGTTAAATATATAAAAACAAACGCATAAACGTTTCTTATCTTATCATCTATACGTTTCAGCTTCTGGGATACGCATTTTTCTTTTTTTTGCTTAGTCTCCACAGCTTGCCAGGCAAGTCTTTTGTTGCGCATATATTTCCCAACATTGAATCTACGGGAATGAGATGCCCTTCTAAAAGGCATGATTCTGAGTTTCCTAGCTCATTTTTGTCACAAAAAAAAACATACGATTTTAGATTGGTTCCTTGGCTTGTAAAATATACCAAAAACGTACAAAAGTAACCTCACACAAAGAATGCTATACAAGCCGAATATGCAGTTGTTGAAACTTAATTTCCGCACGACGCCATTTGCGCCAAATGCCTCTAACAAGAAGCTCGCTTGAAGCAAAACATTTGCCGTTACCATAGCAATATTGATATCAAAATAAACCTCTTGTTACCCTCTATAACACTATTATACCCCAAACACCTCACGAAGAAAGCGCTCTGGAAAAACATAGCCGAATATAAGGAATTCTCCGCTCGACAAATTCATTACCACTCTTCAGAAAATGTCGCGCGCCGCCAATAAAACCCGGCACATTCTAATTGTTCAATTTAGCGTGCAAAAATGCCAAGTATACCCTCATATTTTTGTGAAAAAATGGCAAAAATACGACAAGATTCCTACCTTTTTCAGGAAGTTAAGTTACTCATCTATAGTCAGTGTTATGGTAAATTATTTTAATTATTAATTACCATGAAATATAACATCACACGTCTCATATAACTTCCGAAGTTTTATGTTACACCTCGATTGGTTTTTGCACGGGAATGTTTTGATTTTTTTTCTTTTTGTCATTATGAAAACGGAGTTTATAAATGAAATTATAGTGTCGTTTATCACATTACACATTCAGATTTATAGTGAAATACATTTGAGAATATTAAAGTTGTGTTTACCACAAAAAAATTACTTTTTAAAGCTGTGGATTTTCATATTATATTTAAATATTATCAAGTGTAAAATCTTCCGACTTTATTATACACGGTGAATTCGGTCAAAAATTTGGTCTTGTTATTTGTTAAACCGTGAAAAGTCCTGACCACATTCGAGTTTCCCTCTAATTTAATAAAATACATATATATTCTTTATTTTATGAAAACATAAAATTTATAAATTTCATAAAAATTTTGCGAAATGACAGTTATTTATTGACGTTTGAAAATACAAATTTTTGTCTCGACCAATCAAGAGCTTAGTGGTTCACACTGGCGCATGCGCATAACGTAGAAGACCGTCCATAGCGTGAGGTCCATTGCATAATGGCGGACAACTTTGATTTCACATTTGCAAATCGTGGGTGTAAATATCCGAGCGGAATTAGTACCCTCGCACGGTGCTCCGCACCGGCTCGGGGATGATGACAATGAGCTCCGTAGACGCTATCGTTTCGGCAGACAAACCATTGTCTTCATAGTCAATCTCCTAGAAGATGGAAATAAGTCCCACAACAAACAGAAGCCATGCCGTGTCCGCCACAAACCAAGTCTTAATAACACTTCGATTTCTTGCCTCGGGAAGCTTTCAGCAGGTGACCGGAGATACTCTTGCCAGCTTAGATAAATCCACTGTCTCCCGTATAATACGCCGTATGACCCTTGCTCTTTCACGTAAAGTTAACCAGTTCATACGATTTCCACAAACACAAGATGACCGAGACACGGTAAAACTAGGTTTTTACGAGATTTCCAATTTCCCTTGTGTAATCGGTTGC
>NW_021163698.1:0-27380 GCF_004324835.1 Dendronephthya gigantea | reverse complement strand
AGATGACGGAAAATGAGTGAACTATAGATCCTCCGGCAGGAATCGAACCTACGCTTTTGCGATGCCGGTGCAATGCTCTTGTCACTGAGGACGTACAGTTGACTCATTTTTCCATCAACTGTTCCCTGCTTGAATTTGAAGTGCGTATAATACCACTCGAAATTAAGACCCTTTAAAACCTCAAGAATATTCCTGCATCGTGTGAAGTGCCTAAAATCATCTGTTAATATTTAGTTAGAACTTCACTTTAGGAAGCTGATGAAGAAACCGCGGCAAAAATACAAGTTCTGGCGCTTGCCGAGGGCGCTCTACCAAAACGCTTACGCATGGCCATGTTTACGCAAAGCACTGATAGACGTTCGCTATTGAACAGGTGCGAATTAGTGTGATAATTAACAAATTGTTGCAGAGGTATAGCCTCTATTCCATCCACAGGACCTGAGTTGTATTTTAGCAACATTCTCAGATTCATCTTAAAACTTGTGATTTTATAATCCTCTATATACTAGCCATCTGTAAATAGTTCAATTGAGACTAACAAGCATACTCCATAAGTAATTTATAATCATTATTGTTGGCATAGCATCATCCAACAGCAATGGCATTACTTGCGAGAATAATGTTCGTATTAAAGTAGTTATAGTTTTTAATGTCTAAAATATACAAGAAAGTTTAAATGCGAGATTTCCTGTTCATAATTTTTGGTTCATAAACAATTATGTAATAAATTTGAATACGATTTTCACAGCCTGCTGGTTTGCTCTATTACCTTGAAAGCCCTGACGAAGTAAGAAATCTTTGAAAACTTTTTTGCGAGGGCCATTATTTACATAAACCCATTGAGGTGATTCTGACTAACCAATCGTATTCATGACTAAGTGGTATCAACTGCTTTGGTAACTAAACTCCATCATTCATCCTTAAACTGTGCCAACTGCCCCACTGAGGAAATAATTAAATGGTAATTCATTCAGAAGTGTAAAACCTTTTTGTAAAGAAACAATTTTGTTGGAAAGTTTTTATCTTTCCTTCAGCCACCAGAGACTGAAGAAGATCGTTTATCAATTCGTGACAATGTAAAGCTTGCAGAAGTACGTTTTAAATCAACAATCGTGTTCCAAAATTTCATAATGCATGCTTGCATGTACGTATAAGCCTGTTATTTCACGCGTTATACTTGTGTCTTAGAGCTCTGGAAAAACGAGGGGAACGTTGAGGAATCAACTTGAAGGATATCTCTCGCATTGGAGGACAAAAATAGGATTCAAATCCAGGAAAGATGTGAGAATTTAAATCCAGTTTTTTTATTACAAGTAAGTGTTCATATTAAGAAAATGGGAAAATGTTCTAGTCGTTTGAAAGATGAAAAAGCAATGATATTTAAGCGGATCTTTTTTACAGATTCAGTCAAGATCTGACAGCGTACAACCTGATTTGGAATTACAAGGTGAGTCTCGAAGTTAAGGTTAGTTTCCGTTGAAAATATAGGATATGGAAATGTAATGGAGGATTTCCTGTCGCTATGAGTATAACAAGACAAATTCAATAGTCCTGACCTCTTTCTCTAAACTGTTCTCGTAAAAGAGTATGAAACAATTTCTTATGTTTTCAATGTGACAGACGCGAGAGGAACTTCTGGGGCACTCGAATCTGATTTGCACGCATTTGCAATGGAAAAAGATCTGAGTGGAAACTACGTTGTCTTTTGGAATCACCTTTAGTTTGAAGTCCTGTATGAATGTTTAGCTGATGAACTGAAATAGGTTAGTGATAAGCCTAACTGCTCTAGCTTTTTAACAGTTCTTCATAAAGCGTCCCCCCCTTATTCCTCGATAGGAATCAAACTCAGTAACGTATCTCTGCTATCAGGTGACTATTATTTGAGAGTCTTGTTGGAACAAAACGACGAGGAGACGCCGATAACAAATGTGTGAGTCCACGACATTTATCTGTCAGGGTTTGCAAATATTCAAACTACTTTCCATGTGCTTTTCTGTCTGGCTTCCCCCTATTCTCTATATTGCTGCACAGTTCACGCAATGTTATTTGTCCTGCAGAATGTAGTAGAGAAGTATAGAATCATGGATGAAACCATTCAAGATTCGATCGACTTTTCTATTTTGTTTTCAGGCTCGAGTTGTCTAACGATCTGTATCACTGATTCCTATTGACAACTAAACCAACTATGAAAGCAATGTGCCTTCAGGTGAGGATGTCGTTTAGCGGGAATGTAGCCATGTGTAGCCTTCGAAGAATGAATTAAACAAATTGGAATATTTCATTCACAGGCGATGACTAAAGTTTATGGAAAATATCACGAAGAGATTGGAGCTTTTAATGACACCAAGCTAAGGATCATCTGTTATTGATCCAGTGTTACTGCAGGAGCCTGAACTAAACTAACTTTATTCATACTGTTTCGTATTTTTAGCATTTACATGAAAATGGCATCACTAACAGGGATTGGAAGGTAAGCACGCCCTAATTTATTTATCACTACTGTCTTTATATCCTAAACTTTAACGACCATAATTTAACTTTTTCTTCTTTAGCCAGAAAATGTTTTATTGTGTTCCTCGTATGATGAAACGTTATAAAGGTTTGTGTCGGTTGTGTATTGAACTTGTGTTTAAATTGCCCTTTAAATTGTCTTTGAAGAAACCATTCGATGTGACCATTGCCAGCAAATCCTGCAAGTCACTATAATCTCAATTCCGAGTTTTGTCCGTGATTTCGTTTTACGAAAGCAGAGCGCATTCTGCAAACGTTTTAGGTTCAGTTATTTCTCATTGTTACAGATCTCAATGATAACAATTAATTTTTTAGATCAGAATTCCTATATGGAAACACTCTGTGGTACACCAATTACCTCGCTACCAAAATGTTAATCCCGTAGCCTGAAGAACGATCCTACAAGAAATCGTGTGACTGCTGGAGCCTGGGAGTTATACTATATGTTTGGTATGCCATATACTTCAGTTTACTCAAATTCACGTAGTGAACACGATTTGTAATGAAGCTGGAGGTAGCTTAACCTCATTTCAAAATTGGAGTACGTCAATGAAAAGTTAACGTCTTTTAGACTTTCCGGATCTTCTTTATTTTCAAAGCAGGCAAATAACCCATTGGAGAAACAAGTCAAAGAAGGGTCGTATAAATTTCCGAACAACCTCTGGAAGAATGTTAGCAGTGAAGCTAAGGATCTTATAACAAAACTGCTTACTGTTGGTCACAGAAAATGCATCACGGTTTCAGAAGCTCTGGAACATCCTTGGATGAAGGTGATGATGAAATTACTAACCGCCTTATAAACCCCGCATCTAAGATTTTTCAAAATCGGCTGACCTTTTTCGTCTGAAGTCCCAGCTTTTTCGAATTGTTAGAATTAGTTTGGTTGAAGTTTAGAACTGATACAGCTATCCAGCATAAATAAAGTCAGTTTAGTTCAGGTTTCCTCCTGTAGTAACACTGCATCAATACGGGATGACCCCTACTGGACCTCCATAAAGGACAATTTAGAACTGATAGAACTATACGGTATAAATAAAATTAGTTCTGTTAGGAGAGAAAGCTTTTAAAAGTGTTAGATTGATCCACGATTTAACAAGTTTTTTTTGTCTTTTGTAGGATAAAGAAATGATAGAAAAAGCAGAAAAAATGATAAAACCGACCGTGGATGGAAGATCAATGTCTATATTATAAAAGGTATGTTGAAAACTACGATACTTGTCCCGTTCTTCCGTCCAATGACCCTTATTTTCAACTCGCAATTGCAATGAAACATTACATGTTTGCAAGTTACATCGAAATTTAACCAGCTTTCCGAAACAATCTCAAGGCGCTGTTACACTACGCAACTTTCCTTGCAAATTGCAAAACCATTCTACTCCTGAGGCATCTAAAGTTGTCAAATACGAACATCTATTACGATCTGCTAACGTTTCCTTAGTATTTCGAACACTCTTTACAAATTAACATCCTTCGGAATTATAATTGCATTGCAAGTTGTAAGGAAAATTGCATATTGTATAGTAGCGCCTTCAGTAAAGTTGAAAACTCACCGTGCAATGAAACATTGCATGTCGGCAAGTTAAAAGGCAGAAAATAACTGTCACCGTACATGGTGAAGACTGGCCGACGGTCACGTTCAGCAGACGAGGCTCTGCGAGCAAATAAATTACTCAGTGGCGTAGCCAGCACGACAATTTAGCAGCATGACTGAAAATGCTTCATGTAAGATCACATCACTAGTTATTCCGATAAATAAAAGAACAGGGGCCGGTTGTTCGAAAGGTGGAAAGTCGCTATCCAACGGATAACTCACTATCCAACGGATAAGTTTTATCCAGCGTGTGATTTGGGTTGCACGAAGCTTGTATAACTTTATCCAGAGGATAAAAATCGCTATCTACCGGATAAATTTATCCAAGGTCCGGAGGTGGTTTAAATCCACTATCTAGTGGATAAATTCAAAGATACAAGGTAACACTGTAAACATTTATATAAAATAGGACAAAAATGCAATATTCCTCTTACTGTGTTTCAACAAACTAATACACATCATGATTGTATTCACTATATATTAAAAATGTTTTCGAAGTGCAATTTGTCGCAGCAGCGTTTCACGTTGCCTACACATTCCGTTCGACCGGCGATTTTTTGGACATCCTCGCATTTATAACAGGTGGTAAATTTACTATACGCTTCTAATCAGTTTATAAACGCGAATATGCAAAGAAAGATTCAACCTATTCCAAGGAAACTTGCTAATATCTAAGTAATTTCATTCACGAACATTAAAATAGTGTTTCTAAATTTGCTATTGGACCGAAAGGCAAAGCGTTGCAAGGTCAAGGAATAAAATTGCAATGTGTTTAATTAATAAAATCACTATGATGTGAAGTGCAAAGTTCGAGCAAATCACTTGTTCAAGCCTTTTCCATTCAGTAACTATACTCGAGCATTCGTAATGATTATGAATTCAATGTTGTAAATGCTTAGCAACAGCTGACGTTGTGGTACGAAATTTCAGAATAATACTGTTTTCTTCTGGTAAATTTTAACTTATCTATTGGGTAGCTATCACTTCACTATCCACGCTTCCTGCAACGCGTTTTTATCCAATGGATAACTATCCAGATTTATCCGTTGGATAGGACTTATCCGTTGGATAAGTTATCCATCTTTCGAACAACCGGCCCCAGTTCCATACCTATACTTTTGTACGTGTGAAACTTTTCGCTTGATTTTCTTTTAATTGTGAGAATCCGACCGTGCAGCAAACATTGAAATAAAGCGATAACACTAAACTTGATTGTGATAGCCCTGAGTATATACCGCTATAATAGCTTTGTTCCTCATAATGATATGCTGGATTCCTCGTCCAGGTATAACTTCTAAAACACGCCTTATTTTTACTTGTATTCCAATGCACCTAAGTTAGTAAAAAACCTGACAAACCCGCTGGTAGGGTGTAAAGAATTTATTTCTAAATCAAAAACTCGCTCTTACATAAGCCATTTATTGAAAAATTTTCGCTATATATTTCAGTCAGATGGATCTCTCAGTCATTTCTCATTCCTTAGTGAACAAATAGTATTTCAGTGAATTGCTAGAACATACCTGAAAAACAGCTATAAACTTCAATTCTCAAAGATATGTTGCGTACCATGTCTTTGGATGAATGCGGATGTAAAGCGCGGTTACAGTTGGTGATAGGACATTTTCCACCAGCGAGTCTCTAATGAAATGAATAATTTGTTAAACAATTAATCTTAATCACACATTAAAAGTTATATATGACCGCATGGAAATGATGTGATGCATATAACGTGACAGGGTAATCTGTAGAAGCCTTGCTTATTAATCCAGCTAACCCTGACTAGTCCATTTATTTTGTAATGATCGAATTTTTGCCCGTCGGAACTACAGGACACAGAATAGGTCTTCACCCACTAATTATAATCACGACGACTTTGAGTGAAATCGCTCCGACAAACATCTTTCTTGCCGAACGCATTTGGTCCTGGTTATTTTTCCGTGCAGACCAGGAAGCTGCCTCATTTAAGCGACCATGTCCTGTCGACTTATCCGCATTCCCAACACTTGTTGCTATTATCTGGGATGTTATGTGTCTTCAGTACGTGGGCCAATAATTAGTATCAATTATCTTCTGGCACCAAAACACCATCGAACAATCATCAACAAAAATGAAATGATAATGCATATAATTTTGCCATACACGGCTCCTCCAGAATTGAAACCAGTCGAGGTACAGCGTTATTTCCATTGATTTTGTGAAATCTTTACTTGGGGGTTAACATCGAATTTTATCACATTCCCATATAGGGGAATTACTGAATAAAAAAATAATGTCCAACAGTCCTAATATGACATAATAATAAACTGAACATATACCATGTAGCCTGCAATATTTACCTTGCTTGGTATGTCAGTCCATCAAATCCATGTATGGCACAGCGATGGATGGAGGTGTAGTCAGTGATAAGAGAAAGGTAATAATTGTTAGCAACTCCTGGGTTGCCAACTTTATTTGATCTAAAATTGAAACACAAGGAACAAGTAAATTATTATATCATTGTCCAGGGTTGTGAGGTTATCAGCATTGTGATATCCCAGGTTCATGCGTACCGCTACCATGGGACAACATTCCTTAGCGAACAAAAGTATTTCAGTGAATTGCCAGAACATACCTGAAGAACCGCCATAAACTTCAATTCTCAAAGATATTTTGCCGTACCAATTCGACTCTATATGCCATAGAATCTACAATTGAGATTACAAGAACATAACTATCACACAATTGAAACTATAATTGTATATGAATCACAAGGGCCTATACAGTATAGTAACAGCATGTATTTTGACTTCTATAACACAAGAATATACAGAACAAAATGCAGGTTGTTTTCTTTCATATTCACATAATACCCCCAACCCCTGACAGTTACATATATATTGGTAAATGCAATTACATAATAGGAAAGGGAGAAAAAAAATCTATTTTTATAACACCAGTGAAATATTGTGTACGCATAATACTTAGCGCTATGACCCATGCTGTCATGCTTCCATCACCAGATATCATGAAATCATCTTGGTTTTTTAATGTTGAAATTAATCCGTTTAATTTAAAAAGCACAAAAATACCACCAAAATATAGCTCGAAAATTTCTAATCAAGAAATTAATCAATATGCTGTTAACCTGACACTGCAGTGCAGCTCTAAAAATCATATCAAATTACACAGGATTACAAAATGGAAATATAACTCGCCTTTGGAATTTCGTTATTTTCTTCGTTATTTTTTATCCTGTCGTCTTTTAACCGTTACATATAAACTGTAAAGGCATTAGTTATCTTTTCTGATAGGATTTAAGTCAGGATGGGCAGAAAAACTCGAAAAATATAGATTTTTTTATTGTTATTGTGTATAGCGAGGCGTTGCTCAGCCGCATGCACAAGTGGTTGTCGCGTGAGGTTAGAGGTGTCAAAAACGTAATGTTGCCTACCCCGTGGGGGTAAAATAAGCCCAGAAATCGATTTGGGTAAAATTCCCTAGAGGTCATAATTGTCAAATTTTCGCTAATATGGTGATAATTATATGTACATTTCGGGTTTCCGTTTGTAAACACATTAGTTGGAAATATCACTACAAATCGCCAAAGCAACTGTATTTCGAGTAAAATATATGAAAATATTGATCCCAATGTAAGCTACAAATATTTGGAGGTTTTTAGGCGAGATTTTTGGAAGGCTTTGCGTATTTTTGCTTCTCTAACATTCAATTTAAAAAGTACAAGTTCTGCAATAAATATCTTGGCTTATAGGAAAGCTTTTGAAATGAACTAAAGTTATACAAATAGGTAAATGTTTTTTCTTTAAGATAATACAATTTCTAGTTGAATTGATAAAACACTTCCAGATAAAACCGAAATTATCTGTGTGCGCCGTTTACGACCGGACAGCAATGAGTTTAGTGGTCTCATATTTATTAAAATGGGTGAAGTATTCGCAGAGTAATCACAAGTTTAAATGAGCTTACCACTTTGAAATATCCTCTGATCGGACGTCTAACTGAGAGGATCCCTTAAACATCGAGAATACTTCATTAACAAGTGCCGCATTCTGTCCTGTTTGAGAAGGTACAAGAACTTCATCTTGGTATTGGTTACTCTTTGCTCCGTTGGAAGTTCCATTCTGTTGTATGAGGACAACACTTGTAGTTGGTGTGATGAAAGGATGCAGATTGTCCGTTGGATGTTGTGCTTTTGTATTTGAGACGGACCACATTAGATATCAGCGCAAAATTGACACATTCATGGGATTCGAACCCATGAACTCCTAAAAAGGAGTATCCGCAAAATGTGTTCTTTGTGTGGCCAGGAAAAAGAGAGAGCTACAGGGCTTCTCCCAAACCGACTGGCAGACAATACGAAACGTAGAGGACAAGACAGTACAACACAACACAACACAAAACACACAACCGACGACACAACATCCAACAACCCACAACCCACTAACTCTGTAGCTGAAACGACAAAAAATATGGTGAGTTGTTCCTAGAAAATGAAGCATCACAATTAGCATGAAGGCAATTGCTGGCTGGGGTTTAACTGACGGATGGATATGGGGTGGCTTCTTAGGGTTGGATACTGAAACTAAACTACGATCGTCTTTGTCTGAAAAACACAAAAAAAAATTATTAGTAGCTCCCTAGAAAACGAAAAGCAAAACACAGTTAGACAAGCAGTGAGCCGTGTTTCCAGATACGGGGACAGAGATTCTTAGCTAACAGCGGGGCCACGGGGTCTACTTCTATTTAAAAAATTAATTATACATACCTTGATCCTACCTAAAGAAAGAACTCACTTACCTGAGAAAAACGGTCGCAGACGGCTCTGTTTTATAGCCTGTAGGCTCTTGCATAATTCAGCAAAATTAAGACAACTTGATTGGTTATTTCTGTACACAGGTCAATTTGTCATTGGTCAATTTTGTACTCCACGATTGGTTCAATAAAAACCAATCAGATTGGTTAATCTATATTCAAAATTTGATACCGTTTCTTTGATATTTGCAAGGTGATTGCACAACAAATGTTCGATTTCACACGTTTTGGAGCATATTCCAAGCCAATGTATCACAGTATGAGTGTATTTGTTCGATTATTTCTCTCATGAAGTTCACAAGAAATTACAGTTCAATCATTATTAAAAGGCTTTATTCCCCTACCAGCTTTAGAACCCCATCGAACAGGAAAGTCGGAATTTAAAAGGCAAGTAAATCTTTCAAACTGTTGTAGCACTTGAATTCTGTGGTACATTTAACTACTGAACCTTTCAGAATATTGTAGAATTGGGCATGGCATGGAATAATAGTAAATATAGCAAACTGACAAATTCGCAAATGTAGTAAATTTCAAGGCTAAATATTGCAAATTCCAGTGGAAATACGGCGTTTTACCGCCATACATAGCTATTCACAGCTACGATATTCACGTGTTGTATATATTCAATATTACACATCAAAGCGGCCTAATTCTTTGGATATTGCCCAATGCAAACGAAAACCGGTTGCAGTGGTTTAGCTCACATATTCAGGATTATTTTGATATCTTTAGCGTCAAAATCAAGCCTTTAGAAGATTTTTGCCCATTTTTATAAACATACCTGATGATATGAATTCGCATCACCGGCAATAATATTTCACAATAATAAAAATTTCGGGCCAAAAGCCGAAAATCTGACCTAGGTCCGATTCGAGCTTGCCTTAAGCACGTGATTAGCAATGATTATCGCTTAGAACTTATAAAATGCTCTTTCTTTGATTATTTTGCACATACTACACCAAGAATTACTCAGAATTAAAACAGAATGATAACATGTCAAATTCTAGACATTTTGAAGACAACAGAGACCAAAAAAGCGAAAAAATATGGAATTTCCAAAATATATCTTGCAATGGGTGAGTAATTTCAGATAACAAAGCAAGCTATTATTTTAATTCTTATTTTCACGTATAATACAAGTGCAGGTTATAACTATATGCTGGTTGGAATATACTATTCAAAGAATCGTTTTAACCGCTATCGTTTACTGGTATTCCGGGGTCTTTAGCCCAAATACTTGCTGAGATATTTAATGTTTTTCTTCTGTGCGACAATATTGTCAGGAGTAATAGCCTAATAGGGACCAGACGGGAATTAGATATTATAGTACTTGTATATAATAATTGTAGGAAAAAAATATTCCCTGTGATATATCTTCATAGGAAAAAGTATCAAAACGGATTATTTTCAACATTAAAAAACCAAGATTATCTGATGATATCTGGTGATGGCAGGTATGACAGCATGGTTCTTAGTGCCAACTACTTCGCAGGGCCACGTGTTATGCCTACACCATATTTTGCTGTACAGTTCCATCATTCATTTTACACTGATGTTATATAAAATATTTTTTTTTATTCTCCCTTTCCTATTATGTAATTGCAGAACGAATATTCAATATATTAGTGTACCAAATAAAAACTCATTATGACAATGGCTATCGGACGTCTATTGCATCGGAG
This sequence comes from Dendronephthya gigantea, assembly GCF_004324835.1. Taxonomy (NCBI): domain Eukaryota; kingdom Metazoa; phylum Cnidaria; class Anthozoa; order Malacalcyonacea; family Nephtheidae; genus Dendronephthya; species Dendronephthya gigantea. The sequence goes on along the minus strand of NW_021163698.1, from coordinate 16,787 downwards.
ATACGACTTGTGGTAAGCCAAATTCAATGTTATTTCTTGCGATTTTTCTATGATGTCTTACATTGTTTTTTTGTAAAGATTCTTCAATGTTTTCTCAGTCTGCGAGCTGACAACGTCAAGGCCTTGTGCAAGACAAAAGTGGAAAAGTCAAATTCACTTCGTATGTTAATTGTTCTGAAAGGAAAACGTTGGTTAATGATGATAGTGCAAGTCAGCTATTCTGCTTCCAAAATTCCTTTTCTTGTTAGTGTAATACATTCTCATTTTTGTTTTAGTTCTGCAGAAGATAAGACAACCGGGATTGTTTCACTGCCTTACAGCGAGGCGATGAATGTTATTCCTGTGTGCTTACAACAGGTAAACTTTTCTATCATAATATATCATCTGGCATTAAGTTTCGATTGAAGTTCAACTTTCTTCATTTTCTAGAAATTGGAATGGGAGGTGTTGGATGTTGTTCTGAGAAACTTTCCGGAGGCACTGCAAGATAAAAACTTGATACATTCTCGAAAGCACTACTTACGTTCAATATGTACAGTGTTATCTAAAATGGTAAGGGATGTAAAGTTGTGCACTTTTCACACCAAAATCATGAACTAAAAATTTTACTTTGCATTCAGGTTTGAAATTATGATTTTCTCCCTGGATTATTTCGCGTTCCTCATGATATGCGCCGACCTCATTTGTACGCTAGAATTTTTCCAGTACGGTTCTTATCATTCAGTTTTTTGCATCTATCATAATATCTTACCATAACTATACCAAAACCATACCATACCATAACCATAACCATACACATCATATCATATAATCATATCATATAATCATATCATATAATCATATCATACCATAACTAACCATAACCAAATCCCATACGATAACCATATCATACCATACGATAACCATATAATCCCAAAATTATATCACACCATACCATACCATGACCAAATCATGCCATACGATAACCATATCATACCATAATTATATCACACCATACCATAGCATAACCAATTTATACCATAATTATATCATACTATACTAATGATTTAATTGGATATTTTATTGTAACATGTGCAGGTATTAACAGAACTGTGTACGTACCACATTTTTATTGGGCAAGATGAACAGGTAAGAACCTGCTTCACTTTATTTTCAGCGGTTGTCTGTTCTCGCTTAAACGTTGTTGTATATTTCGTCTAGTTTTGTCTGATGCGTACTTTGGAGATTGGTTTGGTTGCTCATTCCACGACGTTAAGCGTATCTTGTCTCACCATATGTATGTTAGAAATGTCTTCAGTTATGGCAAGGTATGGCTACTTAAGATTGTCTGGAATTTGAGACGTTTTTTATGTCCATTAGCACTTTGTAAAAATGAAGTTGATTTAAGTAATTGCAGCGTTTTTGAAGTTTATTACTTTGGAGATATTTGAAATCGTGCCTTGATAATGTGCTCAGTGAATTTACAAAATGTTTTTCAATAAACTCCAGCCTAAATGTAACGTCTCTTGTTATGCGAGATACTCCTTCACAAGATTATTTGGGTAATAATTTCTAAATTTTTGTCCTTAGGCTGCTCCTAACATATCTGGAAAAGTTTACTAAACTTTCGCCAACGCCTCAAGTTGTCATACCACTGTTAGAATTTCTCTCTGGTATGTTTCTTGAAGTTACGTAAATTAAGAAATCTTTTATGAAATATCAATGTACCCCCTAAGGAGAGCTAGGTGTAAAACACTCAATCGTATTCGACGAAAAGTTGCTAACATTCTTTTAAAACGTTTAAATAGCATTGTCAAAGCTTCGTGATTAGTACAAAAAATTCACAGCGATCCATTTGAAACAAGTCATTGGAATATGTTTGCCTCACACAGCATCATCGAGGTTTGTTTAACGCGATAACATCTCAAACTTTTTATTATTGGTTTTGTGAAATTGAATAAAATATAAACGAACTGATATGTTTCACCTTAGATACTCTCAATACACGGTAACTCTTGCTGATAATGTCATTTCATCCTGGTTTGTCAACTGTCCACTGTTGTTAAGAAAACAATTCGTGCCATTGATTACAAAAGTAAGTCCACATGTCATTCTATGGCCACGGAGATTGCTTGCTAAATTTTCAATAGATATTAAGAAGTGGTGTTTAAACTTTATACAGCTTAGGCAGTGTTGTTACATAAACTTGTCCATTTCATGTTACATAATTTTGCTTATATGCAAGCTCGTTTTCAATCATTTGTCCTTGTATTCCTTTAGAGTCTTAACAACGCAGATATATCTTCAGATGCTGCAAACCCATACCCTTAGTCACTAATCCCCCCACCAAATTCCATTCACTCCCAAACTCCCTTGAGAAATCAAAGGAAGACTCAAGCAACACACTTAGTTCAGAGATGATGGAAATCGTGGGTGATATGATGGTCAAATATACATTTTCTTCTTATTTGACCCAACCAAAAAGGTCTGTATGTTGGTTTCGTATTTTTCTGCACTGTGTTTCAGGGAAGATGACTATTTTGTTGTTTTTATAGAGCTGCAGTTGTTGAACGACTCCTGCGCAATGGAGCGTCAAGAAGTTGGTTGCTTGGCAATGTGTTGATCACGGTTACAGTCAACAAGCGGGCAACTTCGAACATGTCATGCGCATATTTTTCGGCAGGAAAAGTGTTTGTGTGAGATGATTCACTGCAGAAGGGCACGGAGCCTGAGGTTTTAAAAGTTGAGCTTAAGAGAAACAAAAACGAGGCCTCAATTAGTCAGGTAAGGAAAATTCTTTCAGTATCATTGTTTAAATTGGCATACACTGTATGCCCAGCGTATTCATGCTTAAACAACAAAATATATTTGCAAGAGCGACCAAGTTTTAATATTCTTCTAGTGAAAGCTCTTAGGAGCGTATTTGACATTTCCATTGATAACGACAGTAATATCGTGTGTTTGAACGTTAAAGATGAACTCAGGGATATTCTAAACAATACAAATTATGGCCCTAGAGTTATTTCCGATAAAAACCTGTCGAAGTTGGTTCGTCATATTGCAATGCATGTTAAATAAATTTGGTCAGTAACTTAGGGTAATTTAAATGTCCGGATGTGATATTGACGGTATACGAATGTTTTTCTTTTTAAGATTGCGTCAGTTATTCACCAAAATCAGAAGAAAACTACAGATACCTAGGCTGTAATTGGTTACAAAGAATACGTCAGATCAAGAGGATTCGAGCTAGAGTTTCTCATGCGGTACCGGAACAATGTAGGTCGCTAGACTTAAGGAAAGACGCTCGTAATATAATAGATTTTACAAAATATATCCTTTGGTAATTCTTATGAGTTGCAATAAAACCTTTACAATTGTTCATCCTTCACTGATGAGCTCAGAATGTTTCGTTATCACGTGGTCAATGCACGACTCTTGCCCTGGAGGAGGAACCCAATCCGGATATAAATGACTTTTTCTAAAGTACTTCACGGAAATGCCTTCAGTTGAAATATGAAGAAAGTCGGGCTGATGTTTCAAAGATTTTATGACGCGAAGTTGAATCTTGGTTCATCGTTTCTTCAACGAAACGGGCACTGATAAGACTTCACAGATAAGATATCACAGTGGAAGCCAGTGCTCTTTCGCTGTAGCTTGCCTAGCGGCACAGAGGTCTCAACAGATGGTAGGAAATGACAACAGAGAGCGAACATGATAAAATTTTTATGAATAAAATTATTCCGAAAATAACAAAAAAGATCAACCTGGTTGGGTGACATCTAGAGGTCTAATTTTATTCTTTCTCCAACTATGAGATTTGATGTGAGCCTCATTTTTGTTTCTTCTGTCCATCTATTATTTCTTGAAAACAAATACCATGAAACATGGTTCAAAATATTGAGACATTTTATAAGCACGATGTTTGTAGAATACTTTGCAACGCTTAACAAAAATCCGTAACTGGTATTTTCAATTTGTGTTTATAGCTTCAATCTCGTTCTACTGCAGTTTCCGATAGCAAAAATGAAAGGTAGGATAAATTAATTGTAATTTAAATTTTAATTTAAATTTGATGAAGTATCGTATACCTCAAAACCTTCAACACCACTTTGCTGGTATTACTAAATGACGCTCAGAAAACTTCGAAACATTAATTTTGCACTTTAGCGAGTTTCGAATTATGGAGTTTTTTATTGCTGAGAGAAGAAGCACTGGCTGAAGCCGTTGCTAGATCATTCCTCATTTTTTTCATTTTCAGTAATAATCAGTATTATTCACTCGCATATATTTATGTATCTTTCTCTCTGTAGTGGCATTCGCAAGTAAGTGAAAGGAGTGAGCCGTTTGAACCCGTTCTTACTTACGGTCACTTATTGAAAATTACTAGCTATACTATTTACAAAAAGTGCTGAAAGACTTCTCTTTAGGCCTCGACTGAAAACCATTATTCCATTGCACTCTTTCATTCATCTCTATAAAAAAAATCACTTTATATTTTGAAACATCTATGACATGAAGAGAAAGTGCAACATTTGGAGAGAAAAACTCACCAAGTGGAAAATTATCAAAGAAAGCCAAGTCAAACCTTCCCAACCTTAAAATTTTGCAACCCGTCACCAGAGTTGTCGATGGGAATTAAAACATTTGTTGAAGTTTGCAAGTCGATTGTATTGCTACAAATATCACGAACATTTTTTTTTAATTTGTTTTTATTCTAATATCCATTACTAGCTATATATCTATTACAAAAAGTGCTGAAAGACTTCTCTTTAGGCCTCGACTGAAAACCATTATTCCATTGCACTCTTTCATTCATCTCTTTAAAAAAAATCACTTTATATCTTGAAACATCTATGACATAAAGAGAAAGTGCAACATTTGGAGAGAAAAACTCACCAAGTTGAAAATTATCAAAGAAAGCCAAGTCAAACCTTCCCAACCTTAAAATTTGCAACCCGTCACCAGAGTTGTCGATGGGAATTAAAACATTTGTTGAAGTTTGCAAGTCGATTGTATTGCTACAAATATCACGAACATTTTTTTTTAATTTGTTTTTATTCTAATATCCATTCTACTTTACATATTTCAGTATAAAGTTGTTTTGTATTGACAAGCAATTGCTTTTGACTTACAGATGTGATTTACTACAATATTGAAAATGGCTTGAGTGACGAAGGTGGACTTGGTGGAGTTGTTGAGGATTATGCCATTGCAATGGCGACATAATTGATGAAATCAATGGCAAAAGAATTCTTTAGTCACTAGAGTCGTGTTAGAGTACCATGTTTAGAAGGCGCTTGCGACGGACGACGAAAAACAGCGATTAAATTTGCAAAATATGGCTGAAATTGTGTTTTAGTGGGGGTTAAGTGAAATGAAATATGTCGTATCGCAACAAAACATCGTTATTTTTTGGAAATTTATAATAAATATATTAAAAGCATTTTTTTCATAATATGGCGAACATTTTTAGAAAATAGAAAAAATTAGACTTTTCCGGGTGAATCAGTAATTTTATGCCTAATTAGCAGTTGACCTGGAATGGTAAACATAATTTGCTTGTAAAATATAAAACTGATGATAATTTCACCCTCCAGTGACCACCCCTAAAAGCAACCATTCTGAACCATATAAGCAATTCAGAAAGACTGTAGCTTTGATAATTCAGGATTTAGAGCTATGGCGGTTATGACCGCCATGGTCATTTTACTCTAAAACAATTGAGATAACCTGTTTTGCATGAAATGCACACAAACTCCTTTACAGGGCCTTGACTAGTAAATATACCTGAGTTACACGGGCTGTTGATATCACAATTGTTTATCTCTTCACGCACTTGCAATAAATCACATCATTAGCAGGGGATGGGTTAACTTTGCAATTCCGGACTTGACTTGATATGTTCATATCAGAGAGATGTCGGTATTGGAGAGGTACATATTAAGACATGTTTACATTTTCAATTGCTGCTGCCATCTTCTTCTTTTGATATATGTGAACGAGTAGATAAGTTATGGATTTTTCTGATAACAGCACCGATTTCATGTATTGAAATGCAACGCTCAATACCCTACACACAACTAGTAGCGTAGTAAAATTCAAGATAAATGGTACGATAATTTATTCAGCTTTAGAGAGATTACATGTTCTGACGTTTTGGGTTCATTACGAGAGCTAAATCCCAACAAGGCTACAGGACCCGATATTATACCTCCTATTGCTTAACGAAAGATAGCAGAAGAAGTCTCTACTATGCTTAATGCTAGCCTCCTCCGCAAGCATATCTTATGTATTAATATTAGGCATTTATATTTCGCTTGGGTTAGCTGTGTCGGGGAAGGCGAGGAAAAAGTGGGAGAGATCAGCAATTTTTTTTCTCGCTCCCCGACAAAGCTAACCAAAGCCAATTATAAATGCCTAATATAAATACATAAGAGATGCCTGCGGAGGAGGCAAGCTTAATGCATTATACAATAAAGTAATCCGACATGGAGTGTGACCGTTGGACTGGAAACGGGATGAATGGATTTCAGTGCACAAAAAGGGCGATCGCCTTTCCAAAACCAATTAGAGCACCGGTTACCATACTGATAACCGTTGACAAAATTTTCCAGCATCTTCTTTGAAAGCAATTGAGTGAACTGACGGAAAAGATCTTTGACAACTTTAATTGGTAAAATACGGAAATATAGCCATGCCAAATTGCCATATTTTGTATTTCGCGCGGAAATTGAGTAACTAATTTAGTTACAAACTTCCAGCCGTAAGATTCCGGCTTTTCTCTATCCTTGTTTTAAAGATCCCGGCTTTTCTCATTCCCTGTTATAAAAATTTCGGCTCTTCCCATTCTTTGTTTTTAAGATTCCGGCTTTTCTCATTCCTTGATTTAAAGATTCCGGCTTTTCCCTTTCCTTGTTTTAAAGATTCTGGCTTTTCCTATTCCTTGTTTTATCGTCCCCCGTTCCCTTCCTCGATTCCCCGTAACTGGTTTTAAGGCTAGTTTCCACTCAGGAAAAATCTCCTTTGGATCGGAATGGACAGTAAAATTTCTTTTGTCGCTGAGTTCTCAGGCGGCGTTTATACAAAAGAAACTTTTCCGTCCCCTCCGATCCAAAGGAGAATTTTCCTGAGTGGAAACTAGCCTTTAAAGATAGCCCTTTTCCGCCCCTCCCTTGCATATGAACTAACCGCTAATTAAAAATTTTTGCGCTGTCACATGACCAGCCTTAACCAGGGTTTTCGCCGCAGCGTGGGTCGTGGAGCGTAGGAGAATAGCCTGGCCTGCGAAGTTGGAATATGTCAATGTACACACACACCCGAATTACGAAAATTGCACTTGTCAGCAAATCGTCACAAAGGTTTAGTAAAATGTCACGTACCCTCAATATTCCATTATGAATAGGAAAGTTTACTTGAACGAGATCCGCATGTCTTCGGTTATTTGATACAAAAATCAATTCATATGAAGAAACATTGGCGTTGAATTAAAATCGTATCATCATGCACATGGGATAGAAACTTCGTCATAATTGTTAAGTCGTTTTTTGGCTTCACCGAAAAAATAAGCCTGGAAAAATTTGCATAAAACGATAGACAAAAACATGATTATCTTTAATTTAATTTCAAGATCAAAGAACGTTTTTTGGATCAATATTTAAATATAAGTTACGCTTGTGTTCCTTACAACGGAAACAAGACCACGTGAATGAAACAGCTCACAAATTTTATAAATCTAGCAACATCTATTGTTTGCTTTACTTTAGTTTATTGAAAGGTTCCTGTTACTGTTTCAGGAAAGTAGCGGTAGTATATTTACTTGTTTTAGGCAGAAAATGGTTGTTTATAACAATTGAGTCTCATCATAGGTAAGTGAAGTTTCCTTCTCTTACAACAACAATAGGGCCATTATGGGATACCAGATATGGATACTGCAAATACACAACTTTACAAAAGAAGGTAAGAGTTTCCAGCTTCCCGCCTGCTTCAGGGTAGCGCAGAAAGAAATAGGAATTTTTTCCCCTACCACGGGTTAGAACCAATATTTTACAAATAACCTAGTGAAATGCCACTCTGACAACTTTATGATGGTCTGGGACTTTTATTGTTGTCTTCAGATTTCCTTCCTTGGTGTATATTTGAACTGCCGTATGATCGTTTGTTGGTATCATGATTTCATTCTGCTGGGAAATACTCAATGAAAATGCCTCACTTGAGTCGTTGTCAAATTTGTATTTCAATTGACACATCTTGTTACAAACATACACATCAGGCCTCTGTGTTGGATGATGATGATATCATCGTCTTTGCATATTGCGATTCTAACTACAGAAGATATTTTGTCCTCGAGCAAATCTAATTTGTCTTCTGCTTTTACATTGTAATTCTCGTTCAATATCGTCAACAGGAATCCTTCACCAGTATGTTTTTAGCACGTAAACATTGTTATTGATATCAACAGAAAGGGCCATTAAAATATTGCCTGTAAATTCAGGTAATTCAATCCGTTTAATTTTTCCTTCCTCCTGGATAATCATTTTTCTCATAAGGCGGAGTACGAGGGAAAGTAAGAACACCCCCTGACTGTTCACAGCATATGGAGAAGCTCTTTTTTTTCATGAAGGGTCTGTTCGTTTGGAGGATGAGGCAATTCCTCTTTTATAGAATTTCTTGCTGAAATTTCGTGCCAGCTTATTATTGGATGAAAACTGCGAGTGGGAAGTTCAATCGTTGGCATGCAGGCGGACACTTCAAATGAACATTTATTACTGAATTTGCAAACATATTGAAACAACACATAGTTGATTAACATAACCTACAGACGTTCTCCACCCGTTGAGTTTTATTCAACAACGATTTGACTCCATCGTTCAAAGACACTGAGAATATCTCTTGAATCAGTTGAATGGCTTGTAAGCTATGCAGCTTCTTCCAAAACGATAAACATTCGGTGATTGCGGTCTCAGGATAATCGAGATGTTCCACTATTTTTGAAACTATTCGTAGCTTCGCTGCAAAAATTCGATCTTCGATACTAAATGCCTCATTCCAGAAAGCAGTGGTTGCTGCCTTGCGCGCTTCCTCGAATCTTTTTCTCGCAGTTTCTAACTCTCTGTCCGAGTTGATTTTAAGCTTTTTCCTGGCTGGAGGAAGCTCTATTGCTTGGTTTAAGATACCAGACAGAATAACGCTCGAAAGTTCACCTGGTTCGTCCTGAGTTTCGCTCTCTTTCTGCTAAAGATTTGATTTATCGAGAGAAACACTGAGTAACTCTATTCCTTCTTCTAGAAAATTATAACTGGCGAGTGAAGTTGATCTAGAAAGGCCATCGATTTTAGACTTGATATCATTATAACTCGCGTACGACAATCTTACGAATTTCGCCGTCTTTCAGTTTGTCTGCCGTCGAGGCTATGACCTTATTCCATAATAAACCAAGTGTTGAACTGAGTATACTTGTCACAATTAAAGTCGTATCGCGTTTCTTATTAACTGTACCCAAAAATTAAGGCTTTATTAAAAGCATCTGCTAAAAGGTGAGGAGGCAAAACATCATTTAGAACCGAAGCTTCTTGAAGCGATACGAAAGCGTGCGTCGTGGTTTGTCTAGAACGTCGTGGCCTTTAACCTCTGGCTTGGACCGATGGCAGAAATTTGGTGGAGGAGAATTCGAGATTTGTTGTGACACTTGAAGATAATCTTGTTTAGGTGCTGACGTAGATAAACCAGGTGATTCGTCATCTAACAGGGAAATAGTTGGAATGGATTCCTTGTTTTCTGCACTTCGAACTCCGGAGCGCAAGAGTACATCGTCGGTAGGAATGTAAGCCATGAATGCTGCGATGTGCATCTTTCGTTCGTCTGATGACATGCCTTTCCAATCGGCATATGTTTTACGAAACATGTGGTAACCTGGTGCTAGGACGTAAGGACCGTCATCATATATGGCTTTGACAACATTGCTAAATAAACGGATACTGCATGCTTTCAAGGCATCTAGGCACTCTGAAAGTGTCGCGTCTCGATGACTACGACCCTCTGAATGCACGTGGGCGGATATTTCATCTTTTGACAAGACGTTTTGCCACTCAATTGGATTTTGGACGTAGACTCCGTCAATGGAAGCTTGCTTTCGAACGTTTTTAATCATTTTGTCCCTCATTTGCTTCTCTTTATGAGTTTCAAAATAATCCACGAACTGACTCGCGGGACGATTGCTGGTGTGTTCCTTTTCTATTTGAAGCCATTTTGATTTCAGTTGCAATAGCTTACGGTTGTAAATATGAGTACTTTCGCTTCCGTATGTTCTTCTTTGCACGTGGCACCACCGAAAATATCACTCAGGATAATTTTTTTTTGGATTGAAGGAAAATTTAACGACTGCAATTTTTTATCTACATTTGCTTGGGCATGCTCTTTGCCCAAAAGGTAAATGGTCTTTCCACTCGTTTCCTTAAGAATCCCGCTAGAAAGTGCTTCGTCTTCATCTGTACCAAAAGCAAGGATGTTGGCAAGAGCCGGATTCCCTCTTTCCACTGCTTGCCAAAAATATGCGAAATCCTGCGCTGATTGATTTCGATGGATCAGAAATTCCTGGAAACCAGGGATTCCTTAAACTCTCTCTTCCAATTACTGACATCTGCTTGTAGGTCGTTTGTGTCACGAGATGATTTGCAATGTTTAATGTAGTGTCACAAGCCAAAGGCGTAGTAAACCTGGGATTTGCTGATGAATGCTTGATTCTTGTCAAGCAAATCTGGGTCCATTTCGTCAGCAGTGGGTCTTTGCTCAAGGAGTTTAAGGATAACTTCCTGAATTTGATCGATACTAGATCTGGTTTTTGTTTCCCCGTACAAATAACGGTAATTATACAGCTGCTTGGTATCCCGAATAGTGGTTGACTGTAATGGAGAATCAAGTTAATTCAGATACTTCGATTTTTCGTCTTCAATAACCCTTGGGGCACGAACATCTGTATGAACCGTTTCTTTCACTTCTTTGTTGAGAGAGTGCTCTCTTGAAATAAAGGATTTGGCGTGCGGACGTGTGTTTTCCATGCGCTGTTGCGACTACGAGGACGGCATTCCCGGTGTTAAAATAGTAATGCATGATAATCGTGGAACATTTCAAAGTATATGACTTCAAATTCTTTAGACGACTATAAGATTCATTATATTCTGCATTAGCATAATAAATATGACATATCTTGTAAATTCCGTCTGATACATTTTCATCGTATTCTTATGCGCTGCTCTTTTTCTAACTACAGCGTACAAGAGCTCCTTGCCTACGATCTGCCGAACCCAATTTCGAGCATCGCGGACGTCGCAGGTACCACCAACGATAATGCCATTGTCGTCTTTGTTCACCGAGACCTCTGAACTGATAAAAAGTTCGCCTCTGTCCGTAACCTTAACTTCATAAAAACCTAGTTGCTATTTTTCTCATAGTACCCAAGTGTTTCATAAGTTTCGATATCAAACGGATGCTTTACTTTTGCAAGTTTTGGCCGACAACGAAGTTGAGGTTGTAGAAATGCTTGTTGGCTTGATTTCTGCCTTTCGGTCTGCAGGAATATCCTTTTTTTAAACAGATCTGGAATATTTTTTTAATGTCAGGGCTGGAATGACTGTAAATTGGAAGCCTTTTATCACCCCTGTAATGGACAAATTAGGCAAATCAATGTCAAATGAGTAAGACGTATTATCATTTTCACTGTTCTCATGAGTTGACTGATTCGGGATCACTGGAAAATGTGATAATTTTCTTCGCTGTTTCCTCTTTTATTGTTGGAAAAAAATTTCATCGTCCTCCGTGAGATCCACAGTTTAGTTCTCTCGCGTTTTTCTTCTTTTCGTCGTTTCCCGATAAATTAGTTTTTCTTTTGGACATCTAGAAAGCGGGTCATTTTGTTATGTAAGTGCTCCTGTTTCTGCTTTTTTCTAGTCAGATGCCTTAAAACAGTTACGCATGCAGTTAAATATTAGTTTTGGATTGTCATCTTGATTACTGATGATTGACATTCTTGCATGACCCTTACCATGACCAAATTAGTTAGTAGATAATAATACCTTGTCACTTGAAGTACACTAGCTCACCGGCTGATAATATTTTCATATTGTGTTCAACTCCATTCAATAATTGTTACGTATTATGCTAGCCTCATCGAGTAATTGTATAAAGTATTATAGGAAAAATTAAACCTTGAAATAACCTATTGAATAAACTGTCCAAAATTAAAGGCGTGTGCATGTGAATCTAGAATTCTCCATTACAATTTACATAAACAACGTGTCATATATTAAGGTAATGTTTCGCGAATATTTCACTCAATTTAAAATAAAACATTGCTAAAAAAGGATTGTTGAGATCCTGAGGGAATTCCCCTGTCTCCCGGTTCTCCCATTCCACTGTTCCCTGTTCCCGGAAAAAGTCTTGTGCAGCCCTACTTCGATTACTGCTCGCCCCTGTGGGATACTGTGGCAATCTGCTCAGAGATTTCAATTTAGTTGCAAAGAGTTCAGTTTCGTGCAGCGAGGGTTTTAACAGTGCAAATTATGAACCTCTTGAAACTAGACGGTCTGGTGCTAAGTCAGTATTAATGTACAAGATACTTAATAACCATACTGCGCCCGCTCTTCGGGAGTCTTTCGTGAGAAGAGAAATAGGATCCCAAGGTCGAATCGAGAATACCTTAAAAAAGTTTCAAATATAGCCGCGCTATGCTTTGGAATCGGCTCACAAACGAAGCAAAATCAGCTCAGTCGCTCGTTAGTTTAAATCAATTGTTGTTGCACACTGAAATGCGTCCTAGTTACCTGTGTGTGAAACCTATACTGTATTCTTATTACTGTCTTAATAATTAAACACGCCCCTCGTGGAAACCAGCCTAGAGTTGATGGGGCTGGCATGTTTCTTGCGATTTCCACGTTTTCATGCGATTTCCACTTCTGTTCGTGAGCTTTCGTTCGTGTTCATAATTTTTTTGATTCCTGTTCACTCGTGTTCGTCATCTTTGGTTCGTGTTCATGATTTTTTGACTCGTGTTCATTCGTGTTCATAATTTTTTTTGTGTTCACTCGTGTTCCTGATCTTTGGTTCGTGTTCATGATTTTTTGACCCGTGTTCACTCGTGTTCATTCGTGTTAATGATTTTTTAACTGGTGTTCACAAGTGTTCATATTTCTTGAGTCGTATTCTGACTCGTGTCCACTGGTGTTCATTCGTGTTCACTCGCGTTCTGACTCGTGTGTTGTTTTTGAACAGATCATGGCAAGAATCGAACCTACGCTTTTGCGATATCCGGTGAAATGCCCTTGCCATTGAGAACGTATATTTGACTCATTTTTCCATCCACTGTTCCTGGCTTGAATTTGAAGTGTGTATAATACCACTCGAAATTAAGACCTTTTAACCTATTTGATTCTTGATAATACAATCGCGTTCTTCCAACAGCTCCGTTTTAACCGTGTACTTAAGGGTAGACGGCTTGGTAAAGGAGACAATAAAACCTGACACGAGTGGGTCATTTTGGTATGACCAAAGCTGGTTCAGGATACTTAGAACATATCATCGTCGTCGTCATCATCATCTCTGCCTTTGTTTTCCTTCACATGTTCACATCGTTTAAAAACTTCTTAATAAGAAACTTTCTCTTATCAACGGCACCTTCTATTGCTTCTTCTTGGTCAAAATCATCATTTGTAATAAACATATTTTCTTATGTACCGGATCTTTCTTCAGTTGTCTCATCCACAAATGGCGCTTTAAATAGATATTTTCTAATTCTTCCTGGAGTCTAGCATGGCATTGAAGTAAGCTTTCTTTTTAGCATAGTGCTCATCAAAACCACTGTTTATAAGGCTTTCTTTCATTTCCTCGAATACTGTGTTACTTCTATGTTATGCTTCTTCTATTAACGGCATCCAGGGATCCACTTCTTCTTCACATTCTGAGTCCGTTGTCGTGAACTTCCAGATTGCTGAGTGGAAGTGGTCGAGACATCATCTTGGAAATCACTTTCTTGACTGTCCGAGTCTGTTTGAGACATGTTTCTTTCTTGTTCTCGTAGTAGGCAATACTCCCGTTCGGGTCTGCGCTGATTGTAACTGCGGCTGAAATATCTTCTGCAAAATTGGCAGCTCATCCCCTTAGCACTAGAAGTGTGTAAATGCCTTGTTATCGAGCAGCAACGCAGTTTTATGAGCAGATGTCTGCTCATGTGTAGTTATGAGATGTGCTAATCTGCTCAACGGTACTTTTTCCTAGTCCAGTACATTCACACAAACTAAAATGTTAGCAATCCCTTATGTACTTTCTTCGTTTCCCCCTAGATAGAGGTTGTTCGTTTGCAGTGCTTAGGTAAACATTAAAGTTTCTCTCCATCTCTTCTTGATAATAAATTTCTCTCCATCGCGCTCTAATAAATTTTCCAGACACTCCTCCATATCGAATTCCTTTGGTTCTTTACTCTGTCGAGGTACACATATTCCTTTCTTACTCCACTTTAACCATCTCTTGCGTTCCTCTGTGCCCATATCGTGTACTTGGTCGAGATGATTTGCTAACCTTGCTAAATTTGTACTACCACAGCTAAACACAGGACAGCTCCTACGAGTGCGACGCATATTTAGATGATTGCTCAACAAATTCCTAATAATAATTGGCTCATTTTTTTCGTAAGTCAGGTATTTTATTAGGCCCGTTTGGGCCCTATATGGCCTTATATGGCACTATTAGGCCCGATGGCCCGATTGCTGCATGACTAGGCGTCCTAACCCGGACAAGTCCGGGCTTTTCAATGCAAACTCTTGCTTACGGAAGAAAAAGTCAAACGATCTAAACAAGAAAACAATGTAGTGCCCGGACAATATGTTTAAAATATTTGTAAAATTGTTCTACTTAATTACATTGTTACAAGCGTTAATACGTGTCTTAATTTATGCTTCAAGCATCGCGTTGTCCATAACACCAATATATATTTCGATTCGCTCTAAAAATGCACACATTTTCGCATTCGCCATACCCCCCTTTTTCCTCCCTTTGAGGAGTTTGGGCCTGAAATATCTCATTAAGCGGATGAGCATCTGCTCATGAGCATTTATGAGCATGTGCTCATAGGCCCGTTTGGGACTTATATGGCCTTATATGACCCTATTAGGCACGATGGCCCGATTGCTGACTGCATGGGCATCTTAACACCCGAATATGGACAAATATTCGATTGAACATTGGGGAATAAATGTTCCCTTAGAACATTCCTCTGCAACACTGCAAATCTATACGTCGTATACGTAAACATTTTTTTATTATATGTATACGAATACAACGCCCATAGGATATGTGACCTTCCACGGGAAAACGTACGTTAACGATATTTTGTTGAAACGGCAAAACGACGGATAACGAACGGGTAGTGAACGATCTGTAATAACGTTTCAACGAACCCAGAAAACGTTTTGACGAATTCAGCTAAAAATGTGAACGTTTAAAGTCGAGAATACGAACGGATAAATAAACGTTCAATCTGAAGCCGTTTGAACGATTTATGTTTATTAACGGTTTTAACGAATTTGTCTGAACGCCTGTTGCGCGTATAATTGACGCAAGATATTATTGACTAATTTATCTAATTAAAAGAATAGGAAATATTTTCAAACAAGTAACATGTGTTGTTCCAAGTATGTGTGTACATAAATAGCTATACCTTCATTTGAATGTTTAACTAAAATTATTAGCTATACTACCTAAATCCCATTATTTTATACTTTATATACATATATACATTGGCGTTTTGCATCAAAATTCGGGTTAAATCGTTAGAAGCCTTCAGTTATTAGTATATATTATCATCGTTATGTCAAATTAATGCATCATCTGCAACTATACCCATCAAAATATTCAGCGCGTGTTCATTTGCAACATCGTTACAGGTTTTGTAAATTTTTCCACGAACAAACTCTATGTATGAGTGGTTAAAGACATATAAACAAAGACATACAGGCGATACAGCATGCATCCGTTTTTTAACACGGCTGTAAACCGACAGTAAACAAAAATTGCCGTCTCAGTTTGGTTGAGTTTCAGCTACTGGATACATACTTTATGTTAAACTAAACACAAGAGATTCCATTGTACACTTTTGTTTATACTCTTTGACGCGCAAACGATTAAATTAATTAGCGCAAGGATCAAGTTGTTTACAGATGATAACCAAACATTAATACAGAATATCGCATACGCAAAGTTCGTTTGTATGCGAACCAGCGTAGTAACGTGTGCTTGCATGCTGTCAAAACTTATTGGTATAAATACTACATTAAATATCCACACCATTTATACACATGAAATCCACATTTCAATTTCAGCAATGCATTGGCGGTAATAAAATATTTAAAATATAGGCTTGGATATTTACCTAGTGCACACAATATGTTCCGTGCAGCAACACCAGTAGCCTAGCTTTAGCCGCGGTCAAGCTTGTCGCAGAATGTCGCCTATACACAGTACTGTCAGTAGCAAGTCACTAGCAATAACACGGGACGAAAAGATAGATTTGCCTGTATGCAAATGTATGGGCAAATTTATTGCCAATTTCAAATTCGATCGTATATGACCACATTTGCACCATTGCAAATTTTTAAATTTGCCTCGTGTTTGCACCTAGTGCGATACAGTGATTGCCGCGATGCACCGGGTGCAAATTTAGTGCAAATTTATGGTAAATTTATAACATTGCACATATTGCGATTGCAGTGTGATTTTGTTGTGAACATAAAATTTGCGATTTGTATCACGCGTGTTGCCATTTT